>NC_053022.1:154742960-154877932 GCF_003073215.2 Triticum urartu | reverse complement strand
ATGTAGTCGACATAGTATTTGTGGAAAAGCCACCGTTCATAATTTTTTCATACTTGTCACTCTTGATTCATTGCATATCCCAGTACACCGCCGGAGGCATCCATATAGAGTCATACTTTGTTCTAGTATCGAGTTGTAATCATTGAGTTGTAAATAAATAGAAGTGTGATGATCATCATTCAATAGAGCATTGTCCCAAAAAAAGGGAGAAAGGCCAAAGAAAAAAAGGCCCAAAAAAAGAAAATAAATAAAAAGGGGCAGTGCTACTATCCTTTTTCCACACTTATGCTTCAAAGTAGCACCATGTTCTTCATATAGAGAGTCTCTTGAGTTATCACTTCCATATACTAGTGGGAATTTTCATTATAGAACTTGATTTGTATATTCCAACAATGGGCCTCCTCAAGTGCCCTAGGTCTTCATGAGCAAGCAAGTTGGATGCACACCCACTTAGTTTCTTTTGTTGAGCTTTCATACATTTATAGCTCTAGTGCATCCGTTGCACGGAAATCCCTGCTCCTTCCATTAACATCAATCAGTGGGCATCTCCATAGCCCATTGATTAGCCTCGTTGATGTGAGACTTTCTCCTTTTTGTCTTCTCCACATAACCCCCGTAACACCCTCGATGCGACTATATCTCCCACGTGTCGAGGCACGACTTAGAGGCATAATCGCATTGAAGGCATATGTCGCAAGTTAGGCAATCTTCACAACATCCCATGTAATATAGATAAATAAAGGGGAGATACATAGTTGGCTTACACTCACCACGTCAATCAAGTACATAAATAACATTACATCATCCAAACACTCATGGCCCAACTACGGCGCCAAAATAAAAGATAACCCAACATGCGACACGGTCCCGATCACCCCCAACCGGGCACCACTACTGATCATCAGGAAAGGAAACATAGTATCGTTGAGAGTCCTCGTCGAACTCCCACTTGAGCTCGAGCGCGTCACCTGGAGCGGAATCATCAGGCCCTGCATCTGGTGTAATAGTAATATGTGAGCCACAGGGACTCAGCAATCTCGCACCCTCGCGATCAAGACTATTTAAGCTTATAGGTAAGGCAAGGTAAAAAAATGTGGAGCTGCAGCAAGCGACTAGCAAATATGGTGGCTATCCTGTTCGCAAAAGAGAGCGAGAAGAGGAGGCAAAGCGCGAGCGAGAAACTAGAGAACAACCTGCGCAGACATTACTCCAACACCGTGTCCACTTCCCGGACTCCGCCGAGAAGAGGCCATCACGGTAACTCGCACGGTCGATTCATTTTAATTAAGTTAAGGTTCAAGTTATCTACAACCAGACATTAACAAATTCCCATCTGCCCATAACCGCGGGCACGGCTTTCGAAAGTTCAAAATCCCTGCAGGGGAGTCCCAACTTAGCCCATGACAAGCTCTCACGGTCAACGAAGGAATAGACCTCCTCCCGAGACGTTCCGATCAGACTCGGTATCTCAGTTCTTCAAGACACTTCGATAGGTTAAAACTAATCCAGCAACACCGCCCGAATGTGCCGACAAATCCCGATAGGAGCTGCACATATCTCTTTCTCAGGGCACACTCATATTGTCCTAGGTACGGGTAGGCCAGCCCAGAGTTGCCCCTGGTGGCCACCGGCAGCTGACAGGTGGACCAACACTCAGAGGAGCACTGGCCCGGGGGGTTTAAAATAAGATGACCCTCGGGCTCCGGAAACCCAAGGGAAAAAGAGGCTAGGTGGCAAATGGTAAAACCAAGGTTGGGCATTGCTGGAAAAGCTTTAATCAAGGCGAACTATCCAGGGGTTCCCATTATAACCCAACCACGTAAGGAACGCAAAATCTGGGAACATAACACCGATATGACGGAAACTAAGGCGGCAAGAGTGGAACAAAACACTAGGCGAGAGGCCGAGCCTTCCACCCTTTACCAAGTATATAGATGCATTAAGATAACATGGCAATATAATGATATCCCAACAAGTAAATAAATGTTCCAAGAAGGAACGGCCTCCAATCTTCACCTGCAACTAGCAACGCTATAAGAGGGGCTGAGCAAAGCGGTAACATAGCCAATCAACGATTTGCTAGGACATGGTGGGTTAGAGATTTGACATGGCAATTTGGGAGGCTTGAAAGCAAGTGGTAGGCATCGTAGCATTGGCATAGCAAAAGAGCGAGCAATCTAGCATAGCAAAGATAGTAGTGATTTCGAGGGTATGATCATCTTGCCTGCAAAGTTGTCAGAGTTGACTGGATCCTTGAAAGCAAACTCAACGGGATCCTCGTTAGCGAACTCGTCTCCCGGCTCTACCCAAACAAGACAAACAAGCAACAAGGACACAATCAACCACGTGCAAGGATCAAACAATATGATGCAAGGATGGTATGCTATGCGGGATGCATATGCAAGATTTGACAAGGGATGCATGAACCTGGCCTCAACTTGGAAATCCAAGTGTGCCACTTGAAAGATGAGATGAAATCGCTTGAAAACGATATAAAGAATGCCGGAATCGGAGTTACGGTTTGGAAATGGCAAGCAATTCAAATATGACACCGGTCTGCGATTTATAGCAAGTAGCCATCTAAAAGCAAAGAGATGAACAAACTACAGCACCCAAACATGACAACAAAATACATGGCAGGGAGGCATTCATGATGCTTAACAAAAGTCTAGCACTTAGCTACGGCCAATTCAACCATTAACAGGTTCAAACAAGCATGGCAAAAATGCATATGGCAAACAGATTTCAGACTTGGTGAAATTAACACTTGTCTGGAATATCAGATCAGATAGCACTCTTCGGAGCAACAAAAGTACATGATACAGGACCTGAACATGGCAAAGTAAAGCATGGCATGGAGCTACTCAAAGAGCTTAACAAAAGTCCCTTAGTGACCTTGAGCCAAAAGGGATCAGAAAATACAATTGCAAGCATGTGAACATGGCAAAAACATAATCAGTTCTCAGACTTAGTGAAAACTGGAGCATGCTGAAAACAGATATCAAGTAGGCATGTTTACGAGCTCGATGCACTCACTATGGAGCAAGTCATGACAATATAAGCATACACCCATCAAGAATACACAAAATTCAAGCTAGACATGGCAAGAACAATAACATAGCATGCACGGATCAACTACAACATCATCGGCAAAATCGCTAACAAGTAGACAATCTGCCCAGATTCACGAAGTAGCAAAAGTAGAGCTCGATTGACTCAAACTTGGGTTCTCCATAATTGCAAACAAAGACATGGATGCATAGAGCACTCCAAGATCAACAAAACATCCTTACTGATCATCCTCAAAAGAGGCACGGATCACTAGGAAACAACATGAACATATGGCCATATGAGATAAACAGCTCAAGGACTTAGTGGAAATGCTAAGTCCGTGAAATCAGCTTTACCAAGTGCCTCACTTTGCAAGCTTGTGCTAGTCACCACACACATCACAAAAATACATGGGTTGCACCTCTGGAAAGATGGAAAAACCCTTAACAAAACATATGTAGAGCTCATGGGCATATCATGCACACATTAATCATGGCAAAAATGACAAATAACTAAATGGAGCAGCAGATCTGGCAATTAACTCAAGTAACACTCTTCTAACAGCATTTCGGGCATCAAGATGAACTCAAATGAAAATGATGCAATGGAATGAAATGATGTACTCTCTGAGACGAACATTTTGATATGCTATATGCCCAAAACGGAGCTACGAATGCGGAGATATAGCATGATGAACAGGAGCACATGAACTAGGGTTTCGGGAGAAAGTCAACCCAAACGGGATCTCAGATCCAGATCCGGACGGCGCGGATTACGAGGTTCGCCGGGGTACTGTAGCTCGCCGGAGTCGTCGGGGAAGGAGCTCGCCGGAGATGGAAGGGGCTGGCCGGGGCGGTTCGCTGGCGTGGAGGCGGCGGCTTGGCGGCGGAGCGGCCGGTGGCGAGGGGCGCCGGGGCGCGGCGGGCTCGGATGGTGTCGGTCGCCGGAGTAGTGGATCCGGCGGCAGCCGGCAATGGCGGGCGGCGGCGCCGGCCGGGTGAGGTGGCTCGGCCGCGGAGAAGACGCGGCGCGGGCGAGGGGGGGCTCGGGCCCGGTCGGGACGAAGGAGAGGGCCGGCCTCGGGCCCTCGCGGGCCGGCGGCTGCGGGCGGCAAAGCGGTCCCCTCGGGGACACGTGGAAGCTGCTAGTAGGTCGGCGGCAGCGGGCGGACGCGTCCAGCTCCGTCCGGACGTGTCCGATGGCGGCGGAGACGGATTTTTTAGGGTTTGGACGGGGGAGATCCGGATTTGGAATGGGGAGGTATATATAGGCATAGAGGGAGCTAGGAGAGTCCAAATGAGGTGCGGTTTTCGGTCACGTGATCGTGATCGAACGCTCTAGATGATGGAGAGGGTTTTGGGCCAAAATGGAGGGGTGTTGGGCTGCAACACACACGAGGCCTTTTCGGTCCCTCGGTTAACCGTTGGAGCATCAAACGAAGTCCAAATGGTACGAAACTTGACAGGCGGTCTACCGGTAGTAAACCAAGGCCGCTTGGCAAGTCTCGGTCCAATCCGGAAATTTTTAATCCCCACACACGAAAGAAAGGTAGAAATGACCACCGGAGGAGAACGAAGCGCCGGAATGCAAAACGGACAACGGGGAAAATGCTCGAATGCATGAGATGTACACGTGTGCAAATGCAATGCACATGATGACATGATATGAGATGCATGACAACGATAACAACACACGGGGACAAAGACCCGAACCCGAGAAAATAAAATAACTTAAAGCCGGAAACGGCAAGAGTTGGAATACATATTGGGAAAGTTACATCCGGGGTGTTACAACCCCCCTCATTATATTCTATTCCACCCATAGTGCTATATCCATGGCTCGTGCTCATGTATTGCGTGAAAGTTTATGAGTTTGAGATTATTAAAGTATGAAACAATTGCTTGGCTTGTTATCGGGGTTATGCATGATGAGAGCATTCTTGTGTGACGAAAATGAAACATGACTAAACTATATGACTTTGTAGGGATGAACTTTCTTTGGCCATGTTATTTTGAGAAGACATAATTGCTTAGTTAGTATGCTTGAAGTATTATCATTTTTATGTCAATATGAACTTTTGTCTTGAATCTTATGGATATGAATATTCATACCACAATTAAGAAGAATCACATTGAAATTATGCCAAGTAGCACTCCGCATCAAAAATTATGTTTTTATCATTTACCTACTCGAGGACGAGCAGGAATTAAGCTTGGGGATGCTGATACGTCTCCAACGTATCTATAATTTTTGATTGCTCCATGCTATATTATCTACTGTTTTGAATGTTTATGGGCTTTATTATACACTTTTATATCATTTTTGGGACTAACCTATTAACCCAGAGCGAGTGCCAGTTTCTATTTTTACCCTGTTTTAGGGTTTCGAAGAAAAGGAAAATCAAACAGAGTCCAATTGACATGAAACTTCATGGAACTCATTTTTGGAAGGAAAGAAGCCCAGAAGACTTGGAGTGCATGCCAGGGGACTTACGAGGAGGCCACGAGGCAGGGGGCGCGCCCACCCCCTGGGTGCGCCCTCCACCCTCGTGAGCCCCTCGTGGCCCCCCTGACGTATTTCTTCTGCCTATATATCTCCATATACCCTAAAAACATCCAGGAGCACAATAGATCGGGAGTTCCGCCGCCAGAAGCCTCCGTAGCCACCGAAAATCAATCTAGACCCATTCCGGCACCCTGCCGGAGGGGGCAATCCTTCTCCGGTGGCCATCTTCATCATCCCGGTGCTCTCCATGACGAGGAGGGAGTAGTTCTCCCTCGGGGCTGAGGGTATGTACCAGTAGCTATGTGTTTGATCTCTCTCTCTCTCTAGTGTTCTTGAGATGATACGATCTTGATGTATCGCGAGCTTTGCTATTATATTTGGATCCTATGTTGTTTCTTCCCCCCTCTACTCTCTTGTAATGAATTGAGTTTCCCCTTTGGAGTTATCTTATCGGATTGAGTCTTTAAAGATTTGAGAACACTTGATGTATGTCTTGCGTGGGATACCTGTGGTGACAATGGGGTATTCTATGATCCACTTGATGTATGTTATGGTGATCAACTTGCGGGTTCCGTGACCTTGGGAACCTATGCATAGGGGTCGGCACACGTTTTCGTCGTGATTCTCCGGTAGAAACTTCGGGGCACTCTTTGAGGTCCTTTGTGTTGGTTGAATAGATGAATCTGAGATTGTGTGACGCATATCATATAATCATACCCACGGATACTTGAGGTGACATTGGAGTATCTAGGTGACATTAAGGTTTTGGTTGATTTGTGTCTTAAGGTGTTATTCTAGTACGAACTCTAGGGCTGTTTGTGACACTTATAGGAATAGCCCAACGGATTGATTGGAAAGAATAACTTTGAGGTGGTTTTGTATCCTACCATAATCTCTTCGTTTGTTCTCCGCTATTAGTGACATTGGAGTGACTCTTTGTTGCATGTTGAGGGATAGTTATGTGATCCAATTATGTTATTATTGTTGGGGAACGTAGCAGAAAACAAAATTTTCCTACGGTTTCACCAAGATCCATCTAGGAGTTCATCTAGCAACGAGTGATTAGATGCATCTACGTACCTTGTAGATCGCAAGCGGAAGCGTTCAAAGAACGGGGATGAGGTAGTCGTACTCGACATGATTCGAATCACCGAAGATCCTAGCACCGAACGGACGGTACCTCCACATTCAACACACGTACGGTTAGCGTAACGTCTCCTTCTTCTTGATCCAGCAAGAGGGAAGGAGAGGTTGAGGAAGATGGCTCCAGCAGCAGCACGACGGCGTGGTGGTGATGGAGCTACAGAACTCCGTCAGGGCTTCGCCAAGTACTATGGAGGAGGAGGAGGTGTTGGAGAGGGAGAAGGAGGCAACCAAAGGCGTGGGAGAAAAGCCCTCCTTCCCCCACTATATATAGGAGGGCCAAGGGGGGCGCCGGCCCTAGGAGATCCAATCTCCTAGGGTGGGGCGGCGGCCAAGGGAGGTTTCCCTCCCCCCCAAGGCACCTAGGAGGTGCCTTCCCCTCCTAGGACTCTTCCCCTTTGAAACCCTAGGCGCATGGGCCTCTTGAGGCTGGTGCCCTTGGCCCATGTAGGCCAAGGTGCACCCCCTACAGCCCATGTGGTCCCCCGGGACAGGTGGCCCCACCCGGTGGACCCCCGGGACCCTTCCGGTGGTCCCGGTACAATACCGATGACCCCGAAACTTGTCCCGATGGCCGAAACAGGACTTCCCATATATAAATCTTTACCTCCGGACCATTCCGGAACTCCTCGTGACGTTCGGGATCTCATCCGGGACTCCGAACAACATTCGGGTTACTGCATATACATATCCCTACAACCCTAGCGTCACCGAACCTTAAGTGTGTAGACCCTACGGGTTCGGGAGATATGTAGACATGACCGAGATGACTCTTCGGTCAATAACCAACAATGGGATCTGGATACCCATGTTGGCTCCCACATACTCCACGATGATCTCATCGGATGAACCATGATGTCGAGGATTCAAGCAACCCCGTATGCAATTCCCTTTGTCAATCGGTATGTCACTTGCCCGAGATTCGATCGTCGGTATCCCAATACCTCGTTCAATCTCATTACCGGCAAGTCACTTTACTCGTACCGTAATGCATGATCCCGTGACCAGACACTTGGTCACTTTGAGCTCATTATGATGATGCATTACCGAGTGGGCCCAGTGATACCTCTCCGTCATACGGAGTGACAAATCCCAGTCTCGATCCGTGTCAACCCAACAGACACTTTCGGAGATACCTGTAGTGCACCTTTATAGTCACCCAGTTACGTTGTGACGTTTGGTACACCCAAAGCACTCTTACGGTATCCGGGAGTTACACGATCTCATGGTCTAAGGAAAGGATACTTGACATTGGAAAAACTCTAGCAAACGAACTACACGATCTTTATGCTATGTTTAGGATTGGGTCTTGTCCATCACATCATTCTCCTAATGATGTGATCTCGTTATCAATGACATCCAATGTCCATAGTCAGGAAACCATGACTATCTGTTGATCAACGAGCTAGTCAACTAGAGGCTTACTAGGGACATGTTGGTGTCTATTATTCACACATGTATTACGATTTCCGGATAATACAATTATAGCATGAATAAAGACAATTATCATGAACAAATAAATATAATAATAAGCTTTTATTATTGCCTCTAGGGCATATTTCCAACAATTATTGTTGAGAGGACTTGCACTAGTGAAAGTATGAACCCTGGGCCTTGTTTCCTAGCATTGCAATACCGTTTACGCTCACTTTTATCACTTGCTACCTTGCTGTTTTTATTATTTCAGATTACAAATACCTTTATCTACTATCCATATTGCACTTGTATCACCTTCTCTTCGCCGAACTAGTGCACCTATACAATTTACCATTGTATTGGGTGTGTTGGGGACACAAGAGACTCTTTATTATTTGGTTGCAGGGTTGCTTAAGAGAGACCATCTTCATCCAACACCTCCTACGGATTGATAAACCTTAGGTCATCCACTTGAAGGAAATTTGCTACTGTCCTACAAACCTCTGCACTTGGAGGCCCAACAACGTCTACAAGAAGAAGTTTGCGTAGTAGACATCACTATTCGTTCTGATATGTCGCATGTTATTGATGATGCTACTTCTGCTATACATGATACTTATGATGAAACTACTTCTATGCTTGATACTACTATGCCACTTGGTGATTTTCTCGAGGAATGACTTGCTAGGGCTAGAGAGATTGAAAATATTGAATCTGATTATGATGATGAAAGTGATGATGAAGAATCACTTGTTATTCCTGAGGGTTATTTATTTGATCAAGAAGCTTCTTTAGCTATTTTAGCTTGCAAACATAGATATGAACTCAAAAGGTTATTAGCTAAATGGAATAAGCAATCTCTAAATGCTAGGATGAAACCTGACCCTGCTTTTGCTACTTCACCTATCTTTGTTATTGATAAGGATTATGAATTCTCTGTTGATCCTGATATAATTACTTTAGTTGAATCTGATCCTTTTCATGGCTATGAATCTGAAACTGTTGTGGCACATCTTACTAAACTAAATGATATAGCCACCCTGTTCACTAACGATGAGAGATCTCGCTACTTTTATATCCTTAAAATATTTCTGTTCTCATTAAAGGGTGATGCTAAGATATGGTTCAATTCTCTTGATCCTGGTTGTGTGCGTAGTCCCCAGGATATGATTTACTACTTCTCTGCTAAATATTTCCCTGCTCATAAGAAACAAGCTGCTTTAAAGGAAATATACAACTTTGTGCAAATTAAAGAAGAGAGTCTCCCACAAGCTTGGGGGAGGCTTCTCAAGTTACTTAATGCTTTGCCTGATCATCCTCTTAAGAAAAATGAAATACTTGATATCTTTTATAATGGACTAACCGATGCTTCCAGAAATTACCTGGATGGTTGTGCTGGTTCTCTTTTCAGGGAAAGAACACCAGATGAAGCTGAAATCTTATTGAATAATATGTTGACAAATGAAAATAATTGGGCACATCCTGAGCCAGCTCCTGCTCCAATTAATGAGCCTATTCCTAAACCAACTCCGAAGAAGAGAGGTGTTCTATTTCTCAGTCCCGAAGATATGCAAGAGGAAAGAAATCTATGAAAGAAAAAGGTATTAAAGCTGAAGATGTTAAGAATTTACCTCCTATTGAAGAAATACATGGTCTTAATTTACCGCCTATTGAAGAAACATATGATCTTAATCCTTTATTTATTGAAGAACCTCCAGACCTCGATAACCCGACACAGGTAGTAAAGGTAAATTCTCTCTATAGATATGATAGAGCTGAAATCCCTCCTACTAAAATTGCTAGTCAGTGCTTGGATGAGTTTGATAATTTTATGTTTAAGCAAGAAGACTTCAATGCTTATTTTGGTAGACAATTAAAACAAGATGCTGATATGATTAAATACTTGGGTGATTATATGGCTAATATTAGAGGTGAACTTAAACTTGTTAGCAAACATGCTTCTATGGTTACCACTCAAGTAGAACAAGTACTTAAAGCTCAAAAGGAATTGCTCAATGAGATGAATAGTAAGAAAAATAATTATGTTGTTAAAGTGGCTACTAGAACTGGTAGAATGACTCAGGAACCTTTGTATCCTGAAGGCCACCCTAAGAGAATTGAGCAAGATTCTCAGAGAAATAATATTGATGCACCTAGTTCTTCTAAAAGGAAGAAAAAGAAAAATGATAGAATTGTGCAAACTTCTAGTGAACCTATTGCCGAACCACCTGATAATCCAAATGATATCTCTATGTCTGATGCTGAAACTCAATCTGGTCATGAACCTGAAACTAGTGACAATGTTAATGATAATGTTCATGATGATGCTCAACCTACCAATGATAATGATGTAGAAATTGAACCTGCTGTTGATCTTGATAACCCACAATCAAAGAATCAACGTTATGATAAGAAAGATTTTGTTGCTAGGAAACATGGTAAAGAAAGAGAACCTTGGTTTCAAAAACCCATGCCTTTTCCTCCCAAACCATCCAAGAAAAAGGATGATGAGGATTTTGAGCGCTTTGCTGAAATGATTAGACCTATCTTTTTGCGTATGCGATTGACTGATATGCTCAAAATGAATCCTTATGCTAAGTACACGAAAGATATTGTTACAAATAAAAGAAAGATACCGGAAGCTGAAATTTCCACCATGCTTGCTAATTATACTTTTAAGGGTGGAATACCAAAGAAACTTGGAGATCCAAGAGTACCTACTATACCATGCTCCATTAAAAGAAACTATGTTAAAACTGCTTTATGTGATCTTGGAGGTTTTGAATTTCCTCTTCCTACTGTCAAGAAGAAATATGATATACTTATTATTGGGGATGTGCATATCCCCGCTGAGGTAACCTAGTGTTATTCAAAATTTCTCCGGTTTCATGTTAATCGGAATGAGTTTGTTAACAAGACTTGATCAACCTTGTTAGTGGATTCCTTTTGATGAGCATGAGATGGATGAAACGAGAAGCACAACCTTCTGTACGCTCTCTATACTTTCTGTTGTTTAGTTGAAATAAAGTAAAAATAAATAATTTGTCTGTCCGTTATCTGATTATCCGTGCAATATAAAAATATCTCGAAAATAAAAATTCTCCAAATGCCCTGAAAATTAAATATGATTTTTTTCTAGAATATTTGAGGATTTATGGAAAAAAGAACACACCAGGGGGGCAACCACCTTGCCACGAGGGTGGAGGGCGCGCCCACCCCCTTAGGGCGCGCCCCCTGCCTCGTGGGCCCACGGTGGCCCTCCTCCACTTATTCCTGCACCCATCCTCTTCTTCTTCCTCCCACAAACACGAAAAACCAACTCAAGCACGAGTTCCAGCCCTCTTTGCTGCCATTTTCGATCTCCTTGCTCAAGCACCTCTCACAAAACTGCTTGGGGAGAATGTTCCTTGGTATGTGACTCCTCCATTGGTCCAATTAGTTTTTGTTCTAGTGCTTTATTCATTGCAAATTTTTGCTGCTTAGGTGACCCTGTTCTTGAGCTTGCATGTCAAATTTATATGGTCAAAAGTAGTTTTGATGCATGATATAGGCCCTAGGCACTTGTAGGAATAGTTGCTATCAATATTATTGAGTTTGGTTTACTTTTATTTTGAAGTTACTAAAAAATTTCAGAATTTTTCAAAGGAAGAAATATGCTTAGGAAAATGTTCCAAGGTGGTTCTTCAAAGAAGCAAGGACCCAGGCTTGCAATGTGTGATGCTGACGAAGAGCCACCAAGAAACGCTCCAGTGCGTCCTTGTGAGTGGCCTTCCGAAAATTTTATGGGTCAAGCGGGAATTAAAGAAGAATTTAATGCATATTTGCGTAATGCCAGTCTTGAGGACTTTGAGGGAGACAAATGCCCCCAGTATCATGATCTCACAAGCTCTTTTTTGAGGAGGTTTGAGTATTCATCTTCGCGTAATTCTCCTTCAGTCATGTTTGATCTTTAGAACAAATCTTATACCATGGACTTAGAGGATTTCACTTTTGCTTGCAAACTTCCACAATGGGGTAGTGTTAGGGATCCCCCCAAATCTGAATTTAGAAACTTTCTTGCTAGTATAACTGTAGGGGAATCTAGAGATATAACGCAAGCTACCATAGGGAGCATTCACTTTCCTGCTATACATTATTTTGCTCTCTTCATAGGTAGGTGCATAAATGCTAAGGATGAAGCATGTCACATGTGTGTCCCTGACCTTAGCATTCTCAGGAGTGCTGTGTCAGGAGACCAATCTTATCATATGGGAGCCATTGTAGCTCGTAGGTTGCATCATAATAGATATAATGGAGATTTCTTTGGAGGAATTTATGCAACCCGCTTAGCTAAATTTATTGAGATAGACGTTCGTGAAGGAGACATGGAGTTGCCTCCTGCTTATTTAGATTTTGATTCTATGGTTTCTCACCATTTTGTCGAGAGAAACGAATCACCTCTCCAGTACCGACTAATCTTTGACAGACGTCGTGTTGTCCATATTACTCTCCCTGCTCCTGCTTTCTTTCATTATCAGGCAAGAGGAGGATATACTATTACCGGAGAGGAGGCAGATGAGTATGAGAGGAGAGCAGAGGCCGCTCGTCGCCACACTGCAGCTCAGCAGGCGATAGCCGCTGCATCACAGTACGACCCCAACAACTATTATTATGGATATCAGCCAGGCCAGCCGTGGCCATAAACCAACTTAGGCCAAAAGCCTAAGCTTGGGGGAGTACGTATTTCTCACCGACATTACATTCATGTTCACACACTCATTGCTAAATGTCGGTGTTCATACTTTTTCATTGTATCATCCATGCTAGTTTATTTCCTTTTATGCTTTCTTCTTGTGTGTTTAATAAACCTTAAGAAAAACCAAAAAAATTAGTTGTAGCTTTTAATCAGTTTAATTTCCATGCTTGCAGTAGTAATTAAAAAGAAAACCCAAAAAGATTTCCTGTTCTTCTTTTGCTTGTTGGGAGCTTTCCCATGTAAATAGTTTTATTTCTTTTCTTTTCTTTGGGGGTCAGTAGGAGAAGACCATGATTAAATTGTTGAAGTGGCTCTTATATGCTTTATTGTTGATTTAACCAAGAGCCCATATTGCTTTGTCTTCTCATGTTTATTAAATGCTCGCAGATTCCAACTTAGTCCAATGCACACGCACTCTTATTATTATTCACATCGTTCGGTCATGCAAGTGAAAGGCAATTATGATGATATATGATGGACTGACTGAGATGAGAAAAGCTGGTACGAACTCGACCTCTTTTGTTTTTGTAAATATGATGAGTTCATCGTTCTTGATTCTGCTTGTTATGAATAAACATGTTTGCAATGACAATTAGAGATCATATTTGCTTGTGCCATGCTTGATTAGCTATGAGTTATAATGGTTTACCTTGCGTGCCAACATGCTATTGAGATGGTTATGATGTGTTATGATGGGGTGGTATCCTCCTTTGAATGATTTAAGTGACTTGACTTGGCACATGTTCACGCATGTAGTTGAAGCAAATCAACATAGCCTTCACGATATTTATGTTCATGGTGGATTATATCCTACTCATGCTTGCATCCAATGTTTATTAATTTTAATGAATGTACATGGCTGTTGTCGCTCTCTAGTTGGTCGCTTCCCAGTCTTTTACTAGCCTTCACCTGTACTAAGCGGGAATACTGCTTGTGCATCTAATCCCTTAAACCCCAAAGTTATTCTAGATGAGTCCACTATACCTTCCTATATGCGGTATCTACCTGCCGTTCCAAGTAAATTTGTATGTGCCAAACTCTAAACCTTCAAATAATCATCTTGTTTTGTATGCTCGAATAGCTCATGTATCAACTAGGGCTGTCTGTATCTTCCACGCTAGGCGGGTTATTCTCAAGAGGAGTGGACTCCGCTCCTCACTCACGAGAAAATGGCTGGTCACCGGGATGCCCAGTCCCATGCTTTATGCAAACTAAATCAAAAATAATTGCAAAACAAAACTCCCCCTGGGACCTGATGTATGTTGGAGGCACTCGTTGTTTCGAGCAAGCCATGGATTGATGTTTGTTGGTGGAGGGGGAGTATAAACTTTACCATTCTGTTTGGGAACCGCCTATAATGTGTGTAGCATGGAAGATATCGCCATCTCTTGGTTGTTATGTTGACAATGAAAGTATACCGCTCAAAATATTATTCACCTCTATTTCAAAACCGAGCTCTGGCACCTCTACAAATCCCTGCTTCCCTCTGCGAAGGGCCTATCTATTTACTTTTATACTGAGTCATCATCCTCTTATTAAAAATCACCAGTTGGAGAGCACCGCTGTCATTTGCATTCATTACTGTTAATTTATATTGGGTGTGACTATGATTGGATCTCTTTTACCATGAATTACAATGTCTAGTCAGTCCTTGATCTTTAAAGGTGCTCTGCATTTATGTTTTGCAGTCTCAGAAAGGGCTAGCGAGATACCATCTTGTTATATTATATTATGATTGTTTTGAGAAAGTGTTGTCATCCGAGATTTATTATTATGGCTTGCTAGTTTATTATGCTATTGATATGGGTAATCATGAGACCTGAGAATTATTGCAAATATGGTTAGTTATAATCTTTGCTGAAAACTTGAATGCTAGCTTGACATATTTACAACAACAAGAGCAAACAGAGTTTGTAAAAGTTTTTCTTTATTTCTTTCAGTTTGTCAACTGAATTGCTTGAGGACAAGCAAGGGTTTAAGCTTGGGGGAGTTGATACGTCTCCGTCGTATCTACTTTTCCAAACACTTTTGCCCTTGTTTTGGACTCTAACTTGTATGATTTGAATGGAACTAACCCGGACTAACGTTGTTTTCAGCAGAATTGCCATGATGTTGTTTTATATGCATAAAACAAAAGTTCTCGGAATGACCTGAAACTCCACGGAATATCTTACAATAAATAATAAAAAATCCTCGCCAAAGACGAAGACCAGGGGGCCCACACCCTTTCCACGAGGGTGGGGCCCCCCTACCTCGTGGGCCCCCTAGAGACCTCCCGACTCCAACTCCAACTCTATATATCTGCTTTCGGGGAGAAAAAATAGGAGAGAAGAAATCATCGCGTTTTACGATACGGAGCCGCCGCCAAGCCCTAAAACCTCTCGGGAGGGCTGATCTGGAGTCCGTTCGGGGCTCCGAAGAGGGGGATTCGTCGATGTCGTCATCATCAACCATCCTCCATCACCAATTTCATGATGCTCACCGCTGTGCGTGAGTAATTCCATCGTAGGCTTGCTGGACGGTGATGGGTTGGATGAGATTTATCATGTAATCGAGTTAGTTTTGTTAGGGTTTGATCCCTAGTATCCACTATGTTCTGAGATTGATGTTGCTATGACTTTGCTATGCTTAATGCTTGTCACTAGGGCCCGAGTGCCATGATTTCAGATCTGAACCTATTATGTTTTCATCAATATATGAGAGTTCTAGATCCTATCTTGCAAGTCTATAGTCACCTATTATGTGTTATGATCCATTAACCCCGAAGTGACAATAATCGGGATACTTACCGGTGATGACCGTAGTTTGAGGAGTTCATGTATTCACTATGTGCTAATGCTTTTTTCCGGTTCTCTATTAAAAGGAGGCCTTAATATCCCTTAGTTTCCATTAGGACCCCGCTGCCACGGGAGGGTAGGACAAAAGATGTCATGCAAGTTCTTTTCCATAAGCATGTATGACTATATTCGGAATACATGCCTGCATTACATTGATGAATTGGAGCTAGTTCTGTGTCACCCTATGTTATGACTGTTACATGATGAACCGCATCCGGCATAATTAGCCATCACTGATCCGATGCCTACGAGCTTTCCATATACTGGTTTACGCTTATTTACTTTCCCGTTGCTATTGTTACAATCACTACAAAATACCAAAAACATTACTTTGCTTTCGTTACTCTTTTGTTACCGTTACCATCACTATCATATTACTTTGCTACTAAACATTTTGCTGCAGATACTAAGTTTCCAGGTGTGGTTGAATTGACAACTCAGCTGCTAATACTTGAGAATATTCTTTGGCTCCCCTTGTGTCGAATCAATAAATTTGGGTTGAATACTCTACCATCAAAAGCTGTTGCGATCCCCTATA
Organism: Triticum urartu; assembly: GCF_003073215.2. Lineage (NCBI taxonomy): Eukaryota > Viridiplantae > Streptophyta > Magnoliopsida > Poales > Poaceae > Triticum > Triticum urartu. The sequence continues at coordinate 154,861,707 of NC_053022.1, read as the reverse complement.
CTTGTGGGTTATCACACACCATTACGTTGTGGTGTTCCAGGTGGCGTGAGTTGCGAAACTATTCCGCATTGTTTCAAATGAAGTCCAAACTCATAACTCAAATATTCACCTCCACAATCAGATCATAGAAACTTGATTTTCTTGTTACGATGATTTTCCACTTCATTCTAAAATTCTTTGAACTTTTCAAATATTTCGGACTTATGTTTCATTAAGTAGATATACCCATATCTGCTCAAATCATCTGTGAAGGTGAGAATAACAATATCCTCCGCGAGCTTCAATGTTCATTGGACCACATACATGAGTATGTATGATTTCCAATAACTCTGTTGCTTGCTCCATTGTTCTGGAGAACGGAGTTTTAGTCATCTTGCCCATGAGGCATCGTTCGCAAGTACCAAGTGATTCATAATCAAGTGATTCCAAAAGTCCATCAGAATGGAGTTTCTTCATGCGCTTTACACCAATATGACCTAAACGGGAGTGCCACAAATAAGTTGCACCATCATTATCAACTCTGTATCTTTTGGCTTCAATACTATGAACATGTGTATCACTACTATCAAGATTTAGTAAAAATAGACCACTCATCAAGGGTGCATGACCATAAAACATATTATTCATATAAATAGAACAACCATTATTCTCTGATTTAAATGAATAACTGTCTCGCATCAAACAAGATCCAGATATAATGTTCCTGCTCAACGCTGGCACCAAATAACAATTATTTAGGTCTAAAACTAATCCTGAAGGTAGATGTAGAGGTAGCGCGCCGACGGCGATCACATCGACTTTGGAACCATTTCCCACGTGCATCGTCATCTCGTCCTTAGCCAATATTCGCTTAATCCGTAGCCCCTATTTCGAGTAGCAAATGTTAGCAACTGAACCAGTAACAAATACCCAGGAACTACTATGAGCATTAGTAAGGTACACATCAATAACATGTATATCAAATATACCTTTCACTTTGCCATCCTTCTTCTCCGCCAAATACTTGGGGTAGCTCCGCTTCCAGTGACCATTTCCTTGCAGTAGAAGCACTCAATCTCAGGCTTGGGTCCAGACTTGGGTTTCTTCACTTGAGCAGCAACTGGCTTGCTGTTCTTCTTGAAGTTCCCCTTCTTCCCTTTACCCTTTTCTTGAAACCGGTGGTCTTGTTGACCATCAACACTTGATGCTCCTTCTTGATTTCTACCTCCGCAACCTTTAGCATTGCGAAGAGCTCAGGAATCGTTTTATCCATTCCTTGCATATTATAGTTCATCACGAAGCTCTTGTAGCTTGGTGGTAGTGATTGAAGAACTCTGTCAATGACACTATCATCAGGAAGATTAACTCCCAACTGAGTCAAGTGGTTGTGGTATCCAGACATTCTGAGTATATGTTTACTGACAGAACTATTCTCCTCCATCTTGCAGTTGTAGAACTTATTGGAGACTTCATATCTCTCAATCCGGGCATTTGCTTGAAATATTAACTTCAACTCCTGGAACATATCATATCAAAACGTCGTTGAAGTCCCGGTTCTAAGCCGTAAAGCATGGCACACTGAACTATCGAGTAGTCATCAGCTTTGCTCTGCCAGGTGTTCACAACATCTGGCGTTTCTCCTGCAGCGGGTTTGTCACCTAGCGGTGCTTCCAGGACGTAATTCTTCTGTGCAGCAATGAGGATAATCCTCGAGTTATGGACCCAGTCCATGTAGTTGCTACCATCATCTTTCAACTTAGCTTTCTCTAGGAACGCATTAAAATTCAACGGAACAACAACACGAGCCATCTATCTACAACAACATAGACATGCAAAATACTATCAGGTACTAAGTTCATGATAAATTAAAGTTCAATTAATCAAATTACTTTAAGAACTCCCACTTAGATAGACATCTCTCTAATCATCTAAGTGATCACGTGATCCATATCAACTAAACCATGTCCCATCATCACGTGAGATGGAGTAGTTTTCAATGGTGAACATCACTATGTTGATCATATCTACTATATGATTCATGCTCGACCTTTTGGTCTCATTGTTCCGAGGCCATATCTGCATATGCTAGGCTCATCAAGTTTAACCCGAGTATTCCGCGTGTGCAAAACTAGTTTGCACCCGTTGTATGTGAACGTAGAGCTTATCACACCCGATCATCACGTGGTGTCTCGGCACGACGAACTATAGAAACGGTGCATACTCAGGGCGAACATTTATACCTTGAAATTTAGTGAGAGATCATCTTATAATGCTACCGCTGAACTAAGCAAAATAAGATGCATAAAGGATAAACATCACATGCAATCAATATAGGTGATATGATATGGCCATCATCATCTTGTGCCTATGATCTCCATCTCCAAGGCACCGTCATGATCACCATCGTCACCGGCTTGACACCTTGATCTCCATCGAAGCATCGTTGTCGTCTCGCCAACTATTGCTTCTATGACTATCGCTACCGCTTAGTGATAAAGTAAAGCAATTACATGGCGATTGCATTTCATACAATAAAGCGACAACCATATGGCTCCTGCCAGTTGCCGATAACTGTGTTACAAAACATGATCATCTCATACAATAAAATTTAGCATCATGTCTTGACCATATCACATCACAACATGCCCTGCAAAAACAAGTTAGACGTCCTCTATTTTGTTGTTGCAAGTTTTATGTGGCTGCTATGGGCTGAGCAAGAACCGTTCTTACCTACGCATCAAAAACCACAATGTGGTATAGTGGTTGCTTTTTGATCTTCAGAAAGAACCATGTTCATTGAATCCGATTCAACTAAAGTTGGAGAAACTGACACCCACCAGCCACCTATGTGCGAAGCACGTCGGTAGAACCAGTCTCACGTAAGCGTACGCGTAATGTCGGCCTGAGCCGCTTCATCCAACAATACTGTTGAATCAAGAATCAACTAGTGAAGGCAAGCAATATGAATATACCCACGCCACAACTCCTTTGTGTTCTACTCGTGCATATAACATCTACGCATAAACCTGGCTCGGATGCCACTGTTGGGGAACGCAGTAATTTCAAAAACATTCCTACGCACACGCAAGATCATGGTGATGCATAGCAATGAGAGGGAAGAGTGTTGTCCACGTACCCTCGTAGACTGCAAGCGGAAGTGCCATGACAACGCGGTTGATGTAGTCGTACGTCTTCATGATCGACCAATCCTAGCACCGAAGGTACGGCACCTCCGCGATCTACACATGTTCGGCTCGATGATGTCCCACAAACTCGCGATCCAGTAGAGCTTCGAGGGAGAGCTTTGTCAGCACGATGGCATGATGATGGTGATGATGATGCTACCAGAACAGGGCTTCGCCTAAGCACCGCTACGATATGACCGAGGTGGATTATGGTGGAGGGGGCACCGCACACGGCTGGAAACAATCAACTTGTGTGTTCTAGGGTGCCCACTGCCCCCGTATATAAAGGAGCAAGGGGGAGGTCGGGCGGCCTTGGGGCGCGCAGAGGAGAGGGGGATTCCTCCTCCTAGTGGGAGTAGGACTCCCCTTTCCTAGTTCAACTAGGAAGGAGGAAGGGGGAAGGAAGGAGAGGGAGGAAAGGGGGGGCGCCGCCTCTCCTCCTTGTCCAATTCGAACTCCCAAGGGGGGGCAGCCCTAGGCCCTCTCCTCTCTCACCCACAAGGCCCATGTTGGCCCATTAGTTCCCCCGGGGGTTCCGATAACCCCCCGACACTCCGATAAATATCCGGTGACCCCCGGAACTCATCCGGTGTCCGAATATAGTCATCCAATATATCAATCTTTATGTCTCGACCATTTCGAGACTCCTCGTCATGTCCGTGATCACATTAGGGACTCCAAACTATCTTCGGTACATCAAAAAACATAAACTCGTAATACTAATCGTCACTGAACGTTAAGTGTGCGGACCCTACGGGTTCGAGAACTATGTAGACATGACCGAGACATGTCTCCGGTCAATAACCAATAGCGGAACCTGGATGCTCATATTGGCTCCTACATATTCTACGGAGATCTTTATCGGTCAAACCGCATAACAACATATGTTGTTCCCTTTGTCATCGGTATGTTACTTGCCCGAGATTCGATCATCGGTATCTCAGTACCTAGTTTAATCTCGTTACCGGCAAATCTCTTTACTCGTTCCGTAATGCATCATCCCGCAACTAACTCATTAGTCACTTTGCTTGCAAGGCTGATAGTGATGTGTATTACCGAGAGAACCCAGAGATACCTCTCCGACAATCGGAGTGACAAATCCTAATCTCGATCTATGCCAACTCAACAAACACCATCGGAGACACCTGTAGAGCACCTTTATAATCACCCAGTTACGTTGTGACGTTTGGTAGCACACAAAGTGCTCCTTCGGTATTCGGGAGTTGCATGATCCCATAGTCATAGGAACATGTATAAGTTATGGAGAAAGCAATAGCAACAAACTAAACGATCATCGTGTTAAGCTAACAGATGGGTCAAGTCAATCACATCATTCTCTAATGATGTGATCCCATTAACCAAATGACAACTCATGTATATGGTTAGGAAACATAACCATCATTGATTCAACGAGCTAGTCAAGTAGAGGCAAACTAGTGACACTCTGTTTGTCTATTTATTCACACATGTACTAAGTTTCCAGCTAATACAATTATAGCACGAATAATAAACATTTATCATGATATAAGGAAATATAAATAACAACTTTATTGTTGCCTCTAGGGCATATTTCCTGCACTTAGAGTGCACCTAAAAGTGTCTTCCTCATGATTACAAAAGGTGGACGCTAGGAGGCGGCCGTCCGACCCAAATTTCGGCCGGTCGCCCGCACGACTGTATAATCAACGTCTCTAGACCGTCCAGATATTATCCATCAAAAAGTCAGTCGTCTTCCTCCCTGAAAAATCCTCCTCTCCTCGATCCGATCGAACCTCCTCTTCCCCACGGGCGTCCTCCCCCACCCCCGCTCGCAACACCTTGGGACTCGCTGCCATAGCACCCAATGACCCATGGTCGCCGCAACTCGGCCCCCGCACCACCCATTGGTATGAAACTTTTTTCAACGCGGGTTCCAACTTTTTGCACCATCGGTCGCAGCAAAATCTTCCATCAGTGTCAACTTGATTCGCCGATTCCAGCTTGCTACTTCGGTGGTAGCTTCTCCCAACGCCGTTGGAATCTTAGTGGTTGTCGATTGCAACAAATTAGTCATCCAGGACACGCCTCTCTGTCGTCGTGGAAGCACTTCCCATTCCCTTGTTGCAACAAAAATGTCTGCCAGTTCCAGCTTCTACCCTACCGGCTGCAGCCCTCTTAGGCACCGCCATCTCTGCTGCAGCTCGATGATTCGGTACCACAACATCGCTCTCTCCGATTGCAGCAAAATAAATGTCCAGTTGCAGTGTCATTGCCCCATGGTTCCAACACCCCTCAACGTCGGCCGCCGCGGGTTGCACCTTCGCCGAGTCTCAAAAATGGCGGGTCATGGCCGATACGGTCTCAGCGTGGGCGTGGGGTTGCCGTTGCAGCTCCCCGCTATGGATGAAAAAAGAGGGACGAGAGGGCACGGCCATGGCGGCCGCCTGCAGCGTGAATACCTTCGTACCGCGTGTGCGACATGGACTCGCAGCATCGGTGAGCGTCACGGGCGGTTGATGTGTGCCTTACACCGGTCATCGACGACGAGCAACGGTGCATAGGGGAAGAAGGATGGCGCGCGCAGGCGACAGTGACAAGAAACTAGCGGCTGTGGTGCACATGATGCTCATGGAAAGGATAAGTGAGGGGACCAGTGGAATCTTTTACTCTTTTTCTTTGTTTATATGAGAAATTATCCCAAATGACAAATGAATAATATAAATAGTTAAACAGTTAACTAGCCTAAACTTTTTATCATAGTACTTTGATAAATTAAGCGGGCGAGCGGCTGGAATCGAACCCGTACCTTCTCCTTGGCAAGGAGATATTTTACCATTGAACTTCGCTCGCTACGGTATATATGCAAAACAGAACTTACACAAAGTATATCATATGCAAACCAGAAATACGATATGATATTGGAGCACCTGAACTTGGACAGCAAGGAAAATATGTGTGGCCTCGCCTCGCGTGCGGTCTTTCTGAGGCGTTTGGACATATAAGAGCATCTCCAGCCGTGCCCCTAGCAGGTCCTCCCCAAGCGTTTTTGCCGCACCGGGGCCGAAAAATCGGCCCAGTCATGCCCCCAGGAGCCCGTTTTTCGTCGGTTTGGGCCGAAACTAGCGCTGGCGGACCCAGACTGAACCTAGCGCGCCGGGGCGAGTGGTTTTGGCGCGAAAGCGGATGGGCCCATCGAGTCAGTGAGACGCCGCTTCGTCGCCCTCATCGCCTCCCGCGGGAATCAATGCGAAGGCTGCCATGCCGGTCAGCCTCCATTGATGCCTCTCACGGGTGGCGCAGTGAACGCGCAGCGACGCACGTCCAGCCACGCGTCGCCCGTCATGCAGCCTGTCACCGCCCGCTATGGCTATAAAAGGCGCCCTCCCCGTCGGTGGACGCCACAGCTCTCATTTCCCCCCTCTCCGGCGTAGATAACAACACTCCTCTCTTCCCGCCGACGAGAAACATGGCCGACAGGTACCCAAACAACGGCGCGGCGGCGAACGACTTTGGCCGCCGCCACCTCCAAGAGTAGGAGGCGCGCCTGCTCTACGATGCCGAGTACTCGGCGCCCCCGGACATGCGGGTGCCGGGGACGTGGCGGCTGAGCGCTGGCGGCGTACCAGTGCCACCGGTGCCCGAAGGAGCGGTGCGGCGTGCCGAGATCGCCCGCATCCGCTCTTTTGTGATGCAGGCGCAGAGGGACGAGTCGCGCTACGCCGCCGACAGCCACACCCTTTGGACCATGTAGTTCCAGCCACTACTAGGAAAAGGCCTACTAGTGGCGCACCTGTTTTGCCTACTAATGGCGCACTACAGGTGCGCCACTAGCACCACGCCATTAGAATTTTTTACTAATGGCGCACCACGCAGTGTGCCATTAGTATAGCCCATGGTGCGCCATTAGTATGCCTCGCAGGAGGGCATATTTACCCATGTGCTTTGGCATACTAATGGCGCACTAGTGCATGATGCGCCAATAGAGTCCTTTTTGCAGTGCGCCATTAGTGTTCTGAGTGGTGCGCCACTAGTATGAATATTAGGGATTTTTTTCTTTTCTGATATTTTTCACAGGTTACAAAATTTATTATTGGACAGAATGTAGACAACACCACACAGCAACAGCAGATTCATCGAATACAATAGAAGATTAGTCTCCGAATACAATTCATCATATTAGTCTCCGAATTCAAAAGACTGAACAAAGATAGAACATTACAAGTCTCGAGACCGCGAGTAGCGAGTTTGTCTTCACATTACAAGTCGATATCGATTATCTAAACTACCATCACATAGAAGAGAGCTGCGGTCATCACGATGAGCATCATCGCGATGAAACTGGTCTTCATCTGGTTCCTCCAACGCGCCCTCTTCTCTCCCGCTAGATAGCGCGCGTATCTAGATTCCGTCTCCGTCCTAGTGGTGTACCCTTTGTAATTGTTACCATTGAAACGGTGAACCTGTCTCCGATACTCCTCCCAGTCGTTGTAGACTCCGGGAACCTTACCCTTGTACACGACATACGACGGCATCTCTATGCACTAGCCAAACAAAACGTTAGTAGCAATTCACAAACAATACATAAGCAATATATAAGTATGCAACAAAAGGATCGGAAGAGAAAAGCAAGACATTAATAGCACGATTCATGGTCCTACTAATAAATAGCATCGATTACATCTAACTTGAATGACTGTCCAAACCAAAGAGACATACAAGTTCATTAAAGTTTAATTACAACATGAGCCAATCGATGTTTCAGAACTACACATAGCATCACTACTTTCGACTCGACTCAAGGGATCGGAGCGTGGATGAAGCCGCCGTCTCTCGTGATGGTCATGAAATCGCGGGCGTTGTCGGCTTGCATTTGTAGCGTTGTGTCTATCTCACTGTTGGATGGTTGATATCTGACGTTGAACTGCCCCGAGGTACGAAGGACATCTTGATGGATGATTTCCGCAAACTCCGACTGGATGCGAAAGAATTCTTGTCTGATGTCCGCGTCCTGGATTGCCGACAAGCTCGCGGCCCAATCTTTGAGATTATTTGGTAGCAGAAGGTGATTATGGTCCCGTACGATCGCCCGCATGTGATGGAGGGCGTAGTAGGCATCCTTCTGATCGCCAGGCGGCTGCTTGAGGTAGCAGAACATCGTATTGTGGGCGAACACGTGCTTGCCGTACCTACGAACTGGCCTGGTGAAGGTGCCTCCAGATCTGGCGTAGCCGGGGAGAACATCATCAAGAACTTTCTTGATATTTTTGTAGTCTTTCTTCGACTGACGGTCTGAGTCGAAATACGTGGCCATGGAATATTTCGGGCTTAAGAGGATGAGTGTGCAATGTGTGTCACTGCACAAAACATGGAATGTTAGAAAAAAAGAACGATCGAAATCTAAGAAATCATATGTTACGAGGTGGTGAGGGGATGACTTACTCGGGAAAGTAAGGCACGAGGAAGTTATCCTTATCTGGGTTTGCTAGAAGGACGCCTTCAAGGTAAGAACTCGTGACTTGCCAGTCCCCAGCGCTGCCCAAGATCTTGGCACGCATGTAGAAGGGGTCGACTATCACGATGTCCGGGGTCTTGTCTCTAATGATCCGCATCTCCATACTTAGCGAAAATAGCCGAACGAAGGTGTAGTGCAGCGGATGAAGGTTAAACATAGCGAAGATGTCATCAAACCACAGGACGATCGTACCCCCAATGGCGTTATCCACAAAGCCCTTGCCCTCTGGAACCTTGGCCACAAAAACCGGGTATGCCACATCATTCTCTGAGAGACGCCGCTTCTCCAAAGAAAGAACACTGTCATGCAGACTCCGCATAGTACCGATTGCAGCATTGAGCAGATTAGTCGGTAGCATCGGCCTACCCGCCACATGCACCCTCCTCGAGATATCCTTAGGTGAAGGTGGACCGTCCTGAGCACGGATCGTACTCGGTGCCGGCTGGCTGGCACCCTTGTTACTCTTTCTTTTCCGTCCCTTCTTCTTCTGCTGTAATGGGATCGAGTTCTGCTCACAGACCGCCTTCTTGAGTGTGTTGGGGCTGATAATATTTGGCAGCTCGGCTATCAGAGGCTTGGTGAAGGCGGCAGCTAGAGGCGTCTCCTGAGAACTGAATGCCAGACGACGCCTATTGCAATTTGGTTTCTCCGCGGTACCAGCATGATCGCGGTCGTCTTTTTCAGGGTTGGGTTCTTGAGAAGGAGGCCTGAAGAATTCGTCACCGTACCCATGTTCGGCAAAGTACTTATCGACATTGGTAAATGTACCATCGTCGTTGTCGTTGTCGTCCGGATCCTGTGCCATATGCATGTTCGGATCCTGTGCCATAGGGATGTCCGGCATGTCCGGTAGCGTTGCGGCGGTCTTGCCATGGCTTGGCACCGGCACGACTGGCGGTGTTGTCTGTGGGGTGGTGTCCCTCGCCCCCAAACGAATCTGGCTCTTCGGCCAAAGTAGGGGCCAGCTTACGCAGGCGCTGAGGGTCATCACATCATCTTCGTCGGCCCCAGCGGGTTGAATCAGAGGTAACAACTCATCGAATCCTGGCAGCACCCGAACCAGTTCAACCCTATACACGGTGGGTGGCATCGGATTACCGTGGAACACGGGGTTGCCCGGTTGAACGATTCTGCCCTTGGCGACATCGATCAACTCGCCGCCCACGAAGTGCAGGAGAGTGCATGGAACGTCGGCGGCACCCTGCGAAAACATGTAGGGCGTCAGGGATGCCCACTCAAAGGCAAGGAGATGAAGTCATCGGCCGAGAGGCTTAATTAGTTACCGTGATGGCGTCGAGCTCGGCTAATGTCGAGGCACCGCCAACGGCGGGCGTGCAACTGACGGAGGGGCCGCTTGCTGCCAAGGTGCCGGCCGGCGTACACCCGGGTGCATTAAGCTCTAATGCCCGTGACGGCATCGGAGACACCAATACCGCCTCCGCTGGAGACACCAATGACGCCGCCTGCGCGTTGTGCGAGTTGCTGGCCGTGAAGCTGGGAACCAAGGGGGCCCCTGTTGGCCGCCTGCAATCCACGTCGTCAGCCCCTGAATCAAGGTAGGCACAATGGCGGTGAGCGTCGATCCCAGTTGTTGTTGCACTTGCTCTTGGACAATCTCCGGAATCCACGCCACTTGTGCCTTGAGTTCTTGAACCTCGCGCGACTGGCTTTCCGAGCTGGTCTTTCTCTCCTTTCGCCCACCAGCGTTATAGTATGACGACCATTTTGTGGACAAGCCTTTGCCGGCCACACGACCAGCTGACGATGACTTACTGAGCTTATCCTTGTTTTTCATTATGTTCAACGCCCTATTTAGAGTGCTGTCCCAAGGGGTGCTCTGAGACGACCCCGCGCTACTGCTTTCAGTCTCCTGCGGAAGGAATGTGAACCATTTAGAAATTTGGCTTCATTAATTAGAATGCAACCATATGGAACTAATTACGCGGGGGTGTATTCCTTACCAGAACAAGCTCAAGCGCCCTGGTCTTCAGATCCGTGGTAAGCTCCTTTGTTACCGGGTCCTCCTTGTACCGGGCCTTGACATAGTTCCTGGTCTGCTTGTCACGGTATTTCTCGAAGCGGGGTGGTAGGCCTTGCTCGGCATGCTCCGCGTCCTCCTTGTCCCATATAGGCTCTTCCACTCTGTAACCGTCGGGACCGAGTTTGTGTTCCCCTAAGTTCAACTCCCGCATTTCTTTCCCCCACTGACTTGATTCGGAGGTTGCGCTGCTCTCGCACCTGATCTTGAACTCCTTGTAGTCATCTTCGTTGATCGAAGGATTTTCGCCTTGATCTTCTCATAACTATCACCTTTGTCAATCATTCTCTTCACCGCGCTTCTCCAAGTAGACATGGTCGTGCTCATCGTCATGAGGGCGGCACTGTTCACTTTATTCCCTGAGAGGCGTGTGTTTTTAAATTCAGCGGGGAACTTGTATTGTTTGTGCAGCTTCGTGAAGAGGAGGTTGCGCAAATTCCCTCGGTCCTTATGCCTTAGGTTCTCGGTGTTGATCGAGACGGTGCTTCGGAGAATGCACCCGAGCCGAACCGAGTACCCCTTGACTATTTCTTTGGGCGCCGTTGGATGCCCGTCGGAGTTCACTTCAGTAAATTCCTCCTTGACGATGCGGAGCACGTTCGGGCGCCGGTCCTTCGGTTGCCTCTTCGGTTGGCTGCCATCTGTGCGTGCGCTGCCATCATCAGTGGTGGCATCCTCGGCGGCACCATCAGTGGTGTCATCCCCGACGCCACTAGGGGTTGTGTAGTCAGGATCGGTATCTTCCGCGGCGTCCTCATAGCGGTGAGGTTCTTCCTCCATCTCCTGGGACAGCTCCCAGAATGCCTTGCCGCCCGAACCGCCGGCCTCATCGTTGTGGGCCATGTTTCGCTCTAAATAGGAAAAAAGTTTGGTCAAAAAGTTGGTTATTGTCAAGGAACAAGAAGGGTTTGTGAGGAATTATCATGGTCTCATCATTTAGGATTTGTCGACACCGAGGCATCCTAAAAGCTAAGGTTTTATCATTTAGGGTTTGTCGACGCCGAGGCACCCTAAAAGCATAAGCTTTCATCATTTAGGTTCTTATCAACACCGAGGCACCCTAAAAGCCAAGGTTTTATCATTTAGGGTTTGTCGACGCCGAGGCACCCTAAATGCTAAGTTAAGTTTTCATCATTTAGGTTTTATTGATGCCGAGGCATCCTAGGTTGACTTATATATATGGGTATCTTCTAATAATATACCCTATCAAGAAAAGGGAAGGAGAATTTCTAAGTATGGCAGTTGCTTTTTCGTCTGTCCACACATGAATTCATCATATGTGTTTAATGCAGCAAGAATAAAGGGGCAGTTGATCCTACTTAATTAAGTACTCCCTCCGGTCCTTTTTAGTTCGCATATAAGATTTGTCTGAAGTCAAACGTCGTAAACTTTGACCAAATTTATAGAAAAAAATACCAACATTCAGAATGTGAAATCAACAACATTAGATGCGTCATGACTTTAGCTTTCATATTGTATAAATTTAGCATTGTAGATGTTAATATTTTTTCATATAAATATGGTCAAACTTTACAAACTTTGACTTCAGACAATCCTTATATGCAGAGTAAAAAGGACCGGAGGGAGTACTAAGATACCTCGGCCCATGCATTAGTCGCAAGTACCCCATATGTCCTATTTTTAGCAAAGTCATGCTAAAATTCATGGAAAATTTCAGCATGACCTTTGCTGAAAATAGGACATATGGAGTACCCGAATTTGCCAGAACGGAAGTTAATCGACATTCCGACAAACTCAAGGGCCTCTCGGGGTACAACAACAACATCACAAGTTGACAAAATTCCCAAGTAGTATAGCAGCAGCATCACAAGTAGTACCAATGAACATATAGTCCAGCAAGTTGAAAAAGCTGAAGTTCTCAGCATGAAGAATCACACAACACAGCACCTACATTATGATGATACATTTGGAGATTGCACATACAGTTTTCACATAAGCATAATTCTTCTGGAGATTGCACATACAGTTTTTGACAGCACAGCACCTATGACAGCACATACAATTTTTCACATTTGTAGATTGCACATACAGTTTTCACATAGAGCAATGTTCTTTTCATTTCACCTTCCATTTTTTTTGCAATTCAACTCACTTCCTTTTCTTATAGTTCACCAAATCAACTACACAATTACACTTGGAAGGCAGTTGTTGTTGCTTTATGGTTGGAGGCTAATTTTGTTGTCTTAATAAATCTCCCTTGCTGTAGAGAAATAAGCTGAAATGATTGTGCGCAATAGAAACAATTACTAAGCTAGCAAGTAGTAATTTTATGAGCTGCAGTTAGTAGGTGTGTATATACAGCTTAGCTAAAGTAGACTGAAGATTAGCACTCAATTCTCCTAACTCCTTGCATCTAAAGGAGGTCAAAGGTTAGTACTACTCTACTAATCTGCCTATATATGTGTCAAGTGAGGCCTCGTTGATTCATGCTTTTTACGATCAGGTTGTGTTCTGCGATCCGAGTGGCCCTATATACAGGCCATAGTGAAATAACATTAAAGTAGTATTCCTTTGTGAAGGGTGGACCTTGCTCGTTACTGCTCCCAAATGAAATGACACTTTGACATGGCTGCAATTTTCAGTGTCTAATTATCTGTAATTTTTCAATGTTTGCTTAGGAGAAATAGGTTTCAAACTTTAGCTTGCTTTGTATAAGGAGACTAAAAAACTATCTAAGGAGTTCTTCAAGTTCAAGTTACAGCCTGCATGACATTTTCCTACACAATGCTTGTTGTAAACAATTACTTAAAGTAAACACTTTTTTTTATCTTAGCTTACTTACAACAGAATGCCTATCTTTTTGGTTTTCCAATTCCTTTTGTTTCATTTTCAACATTGCTCTATTTGTAATTAATAGCACTGTTCAAGAAAATCTGTATATGCAATCTACAGAGATACCGCTGGCCATTGACCATGAAGTAGGGGATACATGTGTGCATGATGATGCAACATTTTCTGATTAAATGCAGTCTAAACTGACTTTTAGACCGATTTTCCATCAAAATTGAAACTGAAAATTACTCTAAAACTGAAACTTTAACTGACTTTTAGACTGAATTTTTACTCCAAGAGTTTTTATATTCAGATCACTTTAACTTAATTTCAGATTGAGTTTTAGATTGAATTTTAAACTTTCTTGCAATATAAGCTTGCAGTACCTTGCATCGAGGAGGAGGAGGAGGGGGATGTGGTCGTGTGGTCCTCGCCGTCTGTGTCCAGCACCTCGGCCTTGCTCCCCTCCCTGGATGATGCAGCGTCCAGCCCCGACACGCCCAAATCTGAAGACAAGAAGAAGAGTGGCGGCGGCGGCGGTCACCGGCGAGCCAATCCGGGTCTCCAAGGGGCTGACTGCACACACAAACACACACATTGAGATTGGTCAGTCAGAGCCGCGGCCGACGAGGGGAGGGACAAAGCGGGAGGCGAATGCAGATGCACGGAGGAAGGGGAGGAGGAGGAGAGGGGCGTGGCTTACCGAGGGGTGCGATGTGGATGGCGTCGAACTTGGCGGTGGAGAAGTATGCGCAGGTGACGAGGAGGAAGCCAGCGACGAGGCCGATGCCGAAGTTGCACGGCTCGACGGTGCGGCTGAAGGCCTTGAGCAGCCTGACTGTGTCGTGGTGGTGGGCATAGGAGCGGGGTAGGCCATCGGCGGCGAGGACCAAGAGGGCGATTGAGGAGTGGAGGGAACGAGCGGGGCAGGCCGTCGGCGGCGAGGACCGAGACGGCGAGTCGGGGCGCGGGGGTCGTCGGAGCGGCGGAAGGAGGGGGCGTGAGGGTGTGGCGAGGGGGGAGTGGATCTGGCGAGGGAGGGACGAAGGGATCGGGCGACTAGCTATAGGGGGAAGATTACTAATGGCGCACCCCCTGGCGGTGCGCCATTAGAATGTTTTTTTATAGCAATGGCGCACCCCCGGGACGGTGCACCATAAGTAATCTTTTTTAGATAGCAATGGCGCACCAGCCAGCGGTGCGCCATAAGTAATTTTATTATTATTATTATTTGTTGCATCTAATAATTTTTTAGAAAATGAATATGAATATGAAACAGTAATAATTTTTTATAAAAACAGTAATAATTTTTTTTAAATATCATCAAATTTGTTATTTGAAAATATTTATGAATATAAAAAAATATCATCAAATTTGTTATTTGAAAATATCATCAAATTTGTTATTTGAAAATATAATCATTTTTTTTTATTTTTAGTTGCATTCATTTGTGACGGTGGAGCGGGGGAGGGTGCGGGGGGTGCTCGACGGCGAGGGGGATCTGGCGAGGGGGGATAGCGATCAAGATGGAGGGGAATCGAGATCGAGTATCATGAATATTCAATATTTTTTCATATTGAATATGAAAAAATATCATCAAATTTGAAAAAATATTCATGAATTCAAAAAGTGCCCATGAAATTTAAAAATATTCATGAGTTCAAAAAGTGCCCATGAAATACAATCGAGAAATGAAGGCTACAATTTAAATAGAATCGATCTTAGCTAGCTATCAGTTCACAATCTTCTTGCCCTTCTTTTTCACAAATGGAGTTCTTCTGTGGAACGGACGTCCTTTAGGTAGGGTGGTCCTGCTTCTTCTTGTGGTGTATGCTGCTACTTCGTCCTCGTCGTCATGTTCCATCTTCGGGTCACCGTACTTGTCGAAGTCTTGCTCATTGACGACTCCATCCATTCCGATGATCTTCCTTTTGCCTCTCCTCACAACAACACGACTGGGCTTTGACGGGTCGGTAATGAAGAAGCATTGGTCCACTTGGGAAGACAGTACCCATGGCTCATTTTTCGCGGTGACATTTGCGCCCGCGGTCTTGGATTTGGCTTCGGGTATAACCATGGTGGTGAAATACCGGTCTTCTTTTAGGACGCTCTTGGCCCATCTGACATGGAACATCGGGACCTTCTCTCCAGCGTAGCTCAGCTCCCAGATCTCCTCGATCCTTCCGTAGTATCTGTCCTTGTCGTTACCGGTGTAGGATTCCATCGTTACCCCGGAGTTCTGATAACCATCGCTCTTCATGTCCTTGTCCTCGGTGTAGAATGTGTAGCCGTTGATATCGTACGCCTCATAGGTCATCAGGTTGTGCTCGGCGCCCTGTGACAAGGCAAATATGAGTTGTTCTTCCGCGGAAGAATCCTCATGTAAAGGGTACGACAAAAGCTTCTGCTTGAACCAACGCATGAAACATGAGTTGTGCTCTTTGATTATATCTCCGTCCGTCCTCTGTTGGCCTCGGTCATTGTACGTCTTCTCAATAAAGGTTTTGTGCTCTACCACCCAAGGATCGACCACGTGTATGTGTTGTAGCGCGACTAGGTTTGCTCTTTCAAAGTCGGCGAGTCGACCCTCGAAGTTGACATGCATTTCGCGGCGACCCTCGCGGTGACCCCATCCAGCGAGCCTGCCGAGGTGCCTGTTGACGGACAGACCAACGGGGTTCTCGATGCCTAGATAATTCGTGCAGTAGGAGATGCACTCTTCGGTCAGAAAGCCCCTGGTTATGCTTCCCTCTGGACGTGGCATGTTGCGAATGTATCCTTTGATGACACCATTCATCCTTTCGAACGGCATCATGCTGTGCAAGAACGTCGGCCCGAGTTGGATGATATCCTCCACGATATGAACCAGCAGATGCACCATAACATCGAAGAATGCGGGCGGAAAGTACATCTCAAGCTCGCATAGTATCACCACGATCTCTTCCTGTAGCCTTATGAGTTGCCTCACGCCAACCGACTTTCGAGAGATGACGTCGAAAAAGTTGCATAGGCCAAATAGCGTTTCACGGACGTGCGCGTCCATGGTCCCACGGATTGCAATTGGAAGTATCTGCGTCATTAGCACGTGACAGTCGTGAGACTTCATCCCGCTGAACTTCTGCTTCGCTGGGTCTAGGTATCTGCTTATCTTCCCCGCGTAACCGTAAGGAAGTTTTACTCCTACGAGGCAGATGAAAAACTGCTCGATCTTCTCCTGACTTAGAGTGAAGCACGCGAGAGGGTAGTCATTTCCGGTCTTCTTGGCCTTTTTGCCTTTGCGACGACTTTCCGTGTCCTACTTCGCCTCATCATCATCATCATTAGCGTGAAGCTTCTCCCTGATGCCCATTGATTACAAGTATGCCCTTGCTTTCGGCCCATCTTTGGTCCTCTCTGGCATGTTGAGTAGGGTACCAAGCAGACTCTTGCACACGTTCTTCGTGATATGCATGACATCAAGGCTGTGAGGCACACGGTGGATCTTCCAGTACGGCAAGTCCCAAAAAACAGACCTCGTTTTCCATACCTTCAGCAGCGGCTCTGGCGCCTTTCGCTTCTTTCCCGGCTCTGGCACCTTCTACTTCTTTCCCGACAGTGGGCAATCTTTCCAATTTTTCAACAGCTCGTATATTTCCTCGCCGCCCCTCGTATGCGGGCGTCTTCGGGGTTCGGTTTCACCATCGAACAGATCCTTGCATTTTCTCCATGGGTCATCGTCGCGAAGCCACCTTCGATGTCCCATGAACACGGTTTTCGAAGACCCGGGATCTCTATCTAGCTAGCGATACATTGTGTCATCCATGCACCTGACGCATCCAGAAAATCCATGGACCACCTGCCCCGCGAGATATCCGTAACCGAGATAGTCGTGCACCGTCGTGAGCAGTGCGGCTCTCATAGGGAAATATTCTTTCTCTACGGCGTCCCACGTATTGGCTGACGTTTTCCACAGCGTGTCTAGCTCCTCTTTCAGCAGCCCCAGATACAGATTGATGTCGTTCCCTGGTTGTTTCGGCCCTTCAATTAGCATACTCATGTGAATGTACTTCCTCTTCATGCACAACCAGGGAGGAAGGTTGTACATCCACACAAACACAGGCCAGGTGCTATGTGTGCTTCTCTGGCTGCCAAACGGATTGACTCCATCGGTGCTCGCGCCCAGCACGATGTTCCTTGGATCGTCCCCAAATTCTGGGTGTTTGAAGTTCAACGCTTGCCACTGGCTCGCATCCTTAGGGTGACTCAGCATCTTGTCTTTTTTATTTATCTCCGGATCATTTTCGTCATCTTCTCGCTTCTTCTCCTCCCTATCCGCGTGCCAACGCAGGAGCTTTGCTAGCTTAGGGTCCGCGAAATACCGCTACAGACGAGGAGTGATCAGAAAGTACCACACAACTTTTCGAGGAGCTTTCTTCCTCTTCTTGTATCGAGTGACGCCGCACACCGGACATATGGTAGACTCCGCGTCCTCGTCCCGATAAATGATGCAATTGTTCATGCACACATGGTATTTCACGTGCGGTAAATCCAGAGGACACATGATTTTCTTCGCCTCCTCGAAACTGGTCGGGCACTTGTTCCCCTTGGGAAGACATTCGTGCCAGAATGACATGTTCTCGTCGAAGCATGCGTCAATCATTTTGTGTTTTACCTTCATCTCCAGAGCCATGAGCATTACTTTCAGGCGGGTATCCTCGGGCCTGCATCCTTCATACAATGGAGTAATCGCGTCTATCTCCAGTTGATCCAGCTTGGCTTTCTCTCGGGCGGCAGCTCTTGCGTTATCCGTCTGCTTGAGAAGCAGCTCTTGAATATGAGGGTCCTGCACCCAGCCTCCATTATCGTCTACTCCGGCATCTTCATCTTCATGATCATGCCCTTCGTCTTGATCTTCCTCATCATCATGTCCGGCATCTTCTACATGATGACTGTGTACAGCATCACCGTCGTGATCATGTCCTGGAGATTCTTCGTCTTCTCGCCCGCCCTCGCCGCGGTGGTTGTCTTGCTGCCCTTCCTCATTTCTTGCCCGACCCCCATGGACGACTTCATAATCATCTTCATCACCTTGCCACCGATAGTCATCCATGAAACCACACAAGAGCAGGTGGTCCCGCACCTGTCCGGAATCCGGATCCGCAATAAGGCTCTTCAACTTGCATCTTCGACACGGACATCTTATCTCCATCTCGTTCTTTTGAAGCATCTCGGCCTTCGCGAAGCTCAAAAACCTATTCACGATGCCGTCGGTCATCGTGCGGACCATGGTCGCCTGCGGGGTAGAGCAAAACGATATTTTAGAACCAAGAAAAAATTTGGCATGACTTTCCCTAAAAACAGTACCAAAAAGAATGCATAGTGCCAAAATTCTTGCCGAAACGGAAATGAGTCAACATTCCGGCAAAATATTGGCAACTATCGCATTTTCAAATACCGGACCTGCAAACACAAACATATATGCAACACCACAAACATATGCAACACCACAAACATACATAGATCTAGCTAGGCCATAAAAAGTGCATGTGCACGTTGTTGGAGGGAGAAAAAAAGTAGATATACAACATAAAGATAGCTTTTCCCTTACTTACCTATCAAAAAAAAGTAATTTAACCACTTAATTTGGATGAATCTATGGTGCAAATGAAGTGAGGAGGAGGAGGCAGCCGACACAAGTTTGGAGGAGGAGGTGGAGAGAATAAAGTGAGGAAAGTGAGTGTGTATGTGTGGCTGTCCAAAATATCTAGCTGGTCACAGGTTACTAATGACACACCACCCACATATGCGCCATTAGTAACCCTGGTTACTAATGGCGCACCAGCTTGAGGTGCGCCGTTAGTAGTTTTGCAAAAAAAAAAGTGGCGCACTGTGTAGCAGGTGCGCCATTACTAGTTTAACTAGTAATGGCGCACTCTGCCCTGGTGCGTCATTAATATTTTTGGAGAAATAATAATAATTTTTTTTGTTACTAGTGACGCACCATGTGTCTGGTGCGCCATTAGTGTGATAGTGTCTGGTGCGCTATTAGTGTCTATCACACTAATGGCGCACCAACTCATGGTGCGCCACTGCTATATAGTAGTGGCGCACCACATGTCTGGTGCGCCATTAGTGGCCACATCATTTATAGCCCTTTTCCTAGTAGTGAGCGCCGTCGCGAGGAGCAGATCGCCGCCACCAACGGTGTCATCCCCCGTGGCCGCTTCAACGCCGACAGTCGACGCGAGTGGTGGGGCGTGCCAGGCCGCACCCTCGAGGCCGTCCTCGACCACATCGAGACCGGCAACGTGCCGCGCCTCGAGTACCCGCAGCGGCCGACCTTCTCTTGCCGCCGTGGTAGCTCTTGGACACCGCGGCGGATGGAGCCGGGGTCGTCCTCGTCGTCGGGTTCTGACTCACCGGCCGCTCCGCCCCGTCAAGCCCGAGCCAGAGGAGATGCCGCTCAGGCGCCGCACCCGCAGCGGTGCCCTCGTCATCAACGAGGGTGCCCGGCCCTCCCCGCCTGGTCCGACTCCGGGGAGGCGCTCCCTCCGCCTGGTCTGGCCGAAGCCCGAGCCGGGGCTGCTCCCGGTGAAGCCGGAGCACGTCGAGATGGCAGCTTCCGATGACGAGTCCGCTCTCAAGTGGGCGAAGAAGGACTACGTCCGTGAGCAGGCCCGCCGCCAGCGCCGAGCGTACAGACGGCGGCGGCGGACGGTGGCGGCTAGGTGTAGTTTAGGCGTATTTCAGTCGTAGTTTGCATGTTTTATGTACAAATTTGAATGAAGTTTCGCCGAGTTCGTGCAAATGTCGCGGAGCTTGCATATATTTTGTACACAACATCGCCGCACCCGGGGCGACCGGTGGACCGACGACTGGAAACTAGATCGCCCCCACACGCCAATCTAGCGCCGGCTCGCTTTCAGGGGGCTCTTTTTCGGCGGCTTGAGAGACCGACTGGCTGGAGATGGTCTTAGCGGGAGAAACAAACATGGCGGGGACGGGAACTACGGCGACGAGGTTGGCTGGACCACGCCTCCCACCACACCAGCAATTGGGCCTGCCCAGGGGCCCACCGTGCACAAGATCTCCCTCTCAAACCACGGACTGACAGATCCCATACGCCACCAGCACTTTTCTCCTCCTGAAGTAAACCTTTTCCAACCCTGTTTGTGCCAACTTGCGCCTCCAACCGCCTCCTGTACACCACGTCCACGCGCACAGCCGCGACGGCACTCACGAGAACGCGGCGCTACTTTATTACACAGTTTTACGGCCCAAGTAGTATTTTATCGCCTATCTTTTGTTTCTCGGGGAAAAAGTAATCCTGTTATCTCCTCGCGTCGCCCTCGGCACAATAATAAAAGCGCAACGGCA
The DNA here is from genome assembly GCF_003073215.2 of Triticum urartu. Lineage (NCBI taxonomy): Eukaryota > Viridiplantae > Streptophyta > Magnoliopsida > Poales > Poaceae > Triticum > Triticum urartu. The sequence goes on along the minus strand of NC_053022.1, from coordinate 154,840,865 downwards.
CCCAGCGATCTAGGCCTCCTCCTCGCTCACATCGCCTTCCGTCGGCTCGCGTCTGCTACACTTCCTCTCCCGGCCCGGCTAGATCTCGCCGGCAGGAGATGGCGGACGCGAAGCAGCAGCAGGCCGCGGCGCCCACCGGCGTCTGGAAGACGATCAAGCCATTCGTCAATGGCGGCGCCTCCGGGATGCTCGCCACCTGCGTCATCCAGCCCATCGACATGATCAAGGTACGGAATCCTTTTCTTGTTTCCGGCTCACTCGCGGTATACGATTCCGTGGCTGGGTTTGTTGAGTAGCCCTAGATCTGTGGTTGGTTGTGGTGGATGCGCGGGACGCCGAGTGATGGATCGGGTTGATAGATTTCTGCGCATCTCTTGGTTAGATCTGAGTAAGACGAGTGCACCCTCGAGTGAGCTCCCTTAACGGAGGGGAACTTGTTGTGCGCTAGTCTGGGACTGCGGGTGGCTATTCTTGTTTCTTAGATCTGTGGAAACTGTCACATCATGAGTGTAAGTGGGGGTGACACAATCCGTTATTGTTATCTACAGTCAAAACTGCCCGATGTGGTAGCTTAGATCCTCCATGGAGATCCCACTAAATCTGTGGTGTGCTATTATCTTACTTACCAGAAGATCTGTGTGTCGGCGTGGCTTTACTGATTCTTAATGAGTTAGCAATAGTTCGTTGATCTTGAGATGTTGTTCTGTTATTACTATTTGCTGCTGGAATGTTCCAGCATATACATAATTAGTCCACACCACTATGTTTTGGAAGCATCGACCAACATGCCATCATAGTTAAGTGGGTGTTTGCTGGAGAGTTGAGTCGAATGTTATGTCTTACGATCACAACAAATAAACCATGTTAATAGCTTTTGCTGAAACACAGAGATTGTGTAAATATCTATTTCATATAGCTTTTCCTGTTTTTGGTTTCAGGTGAAGATCCAGTTGGGTGAGGGATCTGCAGCTCAGGTCGCAAAGACCATGTATGCTAATGAGGGCCTTGGTTCCTTTTACAAGGTTTGTTCTTGCAGATGTTTTTATTCATATTTTGCAGAACTGTTCTGTGTGTTTTCTGCTGGCGTCTGTACATTTGCCATGTACTAGTGTCAGTTGCTCAGTTCACATGGAAAACACGGCTTACAAACATAAATTAAACGTGTAAATATTATCTGGTATTCACAACTATCGTTTCTTATTTGTGCATGTTTTCTCACCTTGAATATATTGGAAGAAGATTATAGTAAACATTTACAATCACAAAAAAAGTTGTAAGTTGATATATTGATCATTGTTTGGAATTTGTCAGAACTCAAAAGTAAGAGATCAAGGAAACCCAATCTTTGGGGCAATAGTCACACTGAATCCAATTTTTTTGAAATTTCAGCACATAACCATAGCTTTTATGGCAAGATGTACTAATCAATCTAAATAGTACCATTTGCACCACCAATTATATTCTCATTATATCCTCTTGCAAATCTCCAATTTTGTATAATCATAAGCCCAATTACTTTAATCTTCCTGTGTCCTTGCCATGTGGGCGTGTCTTGTCAGTTTTTGTGATCCCATAAACTGTGGTTATGTGATAAATTTTCCAAAAGCTGGTGTTTTATGAGACTACCACCCAGAGCTTGGGGTTCCTGGATATTCACTCCAAAAGTAAAGAACATAATGTTTTTCTAGATCGAAATACCACATGAAGCATGAGAAACCACAGTTTCCATTCATGCACATTTAAGTAGAGGAATACATCAGAGATAATAAATAAAAATTAGAGTTACTAAGCTTAGCAGTGATTGTAGGAGTCTAATCTTTATCTACAAGTACAACCATTGGATGGGGAAGTACGGAATTGAATACAGATTTTGCATGGCTCAGATCATAAGTATCCCATCCTATCCTCTGTTACATATCTATCTTTCAGACCTTTGTTTTTTGTAAATGATGTTTGTATCGATGATGCTGGTTTTCTAGTTTGATCTGAACACCTCAATGACATGTGCTGGCATTTCACCTACAACAGCACATTATTTTGTGCTTCTTGAATTGGTTTGTTGCTTCAAGTTTTACATTTTTTTTGACAGGGTTTGTCAGCTGGTTTACTAAGGCAAGCGACCTATACGACAGCTCGTCTTGGATCCTTCAGGTGTGTATAACGTGGTTGTTTAATTGATAGTACTATAAATAGTCATTGCTTGCACAATAATTGATGAAGCAATATCTAGTTGTCTAGTAGGATGTCTGTTGTTTTGAAATAAATTCATATGACTGGATAATTACCATGAGATATTATGTCTTTGGCTTGTAGTTTTTTGTTATCAAAATGTTAATTATACTTGGCTGTTGCCATAACTAGAATTAATGTTTATTACATTATAATGTCTGAATCAGCTGTATCGTTATGAAGTTGGATTAGTTCATTTCACTGAGGAAAAAAAGTTTTATTGTTGCATTGATTCTAGTTGATTTATCCTTATTTGGAGTTTTGTATTTGGTAATATTTCTTGTCAGGGTTTTGACAAACAAAGCAATTGAGGCAAATGATGGGAAGCCATTGCCACTTGTTCAGAAAGCTTTTATTGGTCTGACTGCTGGAGCGATTGGCGCATGTGTGGGCAGTCCTGCTGATTTGGCACTCATTAGGATGCAAGCTGACTCGACCCTACCAGCAGCACAGCGGCGTCACTACAAGAATGCATTCCATGCACTCTACCGTATCACCGCTGATGAAGGCGTCCTTGCGCTTTGGAAGGGTGCAGGCCCAACTGTGGTGAGAGCCATGTCACTGAATATGGGTATGCTTGCGTCCTATGATCAAAGTGTTGAGCTGTTCAGAGACAAATTGGGTGCTGGGGAATATCAGACTGTTATTGGTAAGATTATTGTTTAGGATTCTTTCTTTTCATTGCTGTTTAAGATTCTTTACACTGTTAGGAGAAGACGTTTGCTGATGTTCCTTTTGTATAGGCCAATCAGTGAACTTACAAAATTTCCTAACTTTTGGTTTGCAGGAGCCAGTGCCATTTCTGGATTCTGTGCGGCTGCTTGCAGTCTGCCCTTTGATTACGTGAAAACACAAATTCAGAAGATGCAACCTGATGCCACTGGCAAGTACCCATACACTGGGTCTTTGGACTGCGCCATGCAAACCTTGAAGACCGGTGGCCCATTTAAGTTCTACTCCGGCTTCCCTGTATATTGTGTCAGGATCGCCCCGCATGTCATGGTAAACGCTGATTAGCTTAGAGCGCAAGGCCTATGGCAGACAATCATAGCCATTTGTTTCCAATCCGTTACAATGCAGCATACTCATGTGATTACTTTTTGCAGATGACGTGGCTCTTCTTGAATCAAATCCAGAAGTACCAGAAGAAGATTGGCATATAAGATCTCCAGTTGGAGACAAGAGTATCAATCCTTATTCGACACATTTAATAACTTTCCAGCAGCTTTGCACTCCCGTGGTTGTTTTTGGTAGACAGAGTTTTAAGCAATTTCTACCGTAGCTTACATTTGCTGTGGTACTCTTGACATTGTTACAATAATCACATAATCACATTATTTGTTGTAATTGGGGCAATTTTTTTGGCGGGCATACTTCTGTAGGTTGGGCACAGCCATGAGACAATATTACTACTCCCTCCGTTCTAAATTACTTGTCCATACCTGCGACAAGTAATTCGGAACGGAGGGAGTACCTGCTTGTGCCATCTTGTTGTATGTGCTCAATTTTATCTGTGGCTCGAAAAAATAAATCCTTTCTACCTGTGCCTTGCACCATATTATGCTCTTAAATAAATTGTGGGCCTCTTGATATTGATGATGATTGTTGTCGTTGCGTGAACTTGCCACTGGGGTTGTTCGGTGGTCAGACGTTGGCATGTGCAGACCCCTCCTTGTTTGAACAGGTATATATAGCTCGATGATTGACTACAGGTATATATAGCCTCGAGAGGGGATGCGTCGAACAGACTGCTGATTGATTACAGGTATATATAGCCCTGATCCCAGGGTAGTAATTAGTAGAGTGCCCGTGCGATTGCCACGGGCTTCTGAAATAGTTTGTATAGTTTGTTGAAGTCACATAAAGATAATGCATGCTAAATATCGCGGGTAGAGACAATATAACATGATCACAATTGCATAACAATTGAAGTCCAATTAACTTGTAATGTAAACTCATAACAAGATATCAAATTGAGAACGTATACGTATAAAGTAATGATCCAAATAAAAATATATTATAGAATATTGAGATCTACTTGATGCGCTTAAGAAATTCTCGCACAATATCAGGCAAGTTGTCTTTAACTTCATTCGCATGATGTTTGAGCAAGTATAATAAAAACCGCTTCCTCAACTCATACCCATCCTGGAAAAGCCATATACGTAGTTAGGACGAATACTTCACATGGAAGATTTAAAAACATGTGTAACGCACAATACTCATTGCACAAACCGGTTGCACAAGGTCTTTATCGTTCCACCAGAGCATAAAATGAAAGACATAAAAACCTGACAAATCCCTGTAATTTACTAAATTGTTATTGTATTAAATATGGTGATAATAAAAATAAATGTTTGTATGATAAATTTATTACCCGTCTATGCTCGTTGGAATACCATTAGGAAATACACGTTGGCATTTTGATATATCAGAATGCCATCCTGGTTGCTTTATTTCGAGTGTTTCTTTGAATTCCCTCGCAAAACTTTTTAATTTCACTAAGTGCTTCAAAATTTTCATCTCCGTCATTTGTGTTGTACGAATAGGATCCAGAATAGATACATGACATGCCTCTTTGTCGATGACCTACAAGATGTATCGACCGATGGATTCATATGGAAGATAAATCTACAAGTGGTAGGTATTACAGACAACAATAAACCATGACAAGCAATGGAAAAATACCTTACTTACCATGTTGCATGATAATATGTTGTTGTCTCTCCCATGCCAGCTATCAAACAAAGTTGCCAACTTCTGAATAGTTTCCTTATCACAAAAACTTTTGATCTCGTGTTGAATCCCACAGCATGGACTGAGTAAAAAAATACTATTTAAAAACATGTTCATATTAATGATGTTGAATGAATAATTATGATAACTTACACAAAATTGTAGATCCATGTAGTGTATTGAAGGGTCTGTGAACAATACTCCCTCGTCACATGCCAGAATACGCACAGCAATGTTGAAAAATCATTGTCCATAGACTGCTTCATGTTAAGTATGCTTTGAAGTTTTTTGAGACTTAAGCCCATTGGACGGGGTGTCGAGCTTCGGTCCCATTCTTTTCTGAGAATTGGATGGTAAGAATAACAACAGTGTATACTGGCACCTTATATATTGATAAATGATACTTACTCCAAACACTTGGCATCATCAATGGACATGATATAGTTGCAAAGGCCGACAAGCAATTCAAATTGATCCGTGGGCATGCTGAGGATTGGGCTAGGACGTCTGTCTTTGACTCCATCCGGTGGATTATCCAGGAGCTCGAGATCAGATTTCGATACATTTTCTTTAATGTCTGGTTGATGGTATATCGGACATCTTTTTAGCTTATTCAGTTCTGAATCGAGCAAAATGACAACTAATTTTCGTCGAAAGTGCTTGATATCCTCCTGCAAGATATACAAAAAATCGATATAACATTATTCCAATAAAATAATGAGATAATGTATAAAAGGAAATACCTGGGTGAACTGATCTGTTAATACATCTGTTGTCCAATATTCCATAAAATTTAGCATAAACAGTCCACAAGATGCGCTATAATATCATAAAAAATACTTTAGAATATCACACATCTGAATCAAATAAATAGACCATTTCGAAAAAAAATAATTGTGTTCATTATACCCACATGGCTTGAATCAACTAATAGATACAGTGCGACATTTTACTATCAATATGTTATAATATATCATATTTTTATGTTGATGAGTACCAAAGAAAATAATTTTCAATTTGTGATAAGTGCTTACCCATCCGTTTGTTTTGCCTCTAGGAACTGTTCTACGACATTCCATTTTGTAACATTGAGATCAGACCACTCATGATCTTTATTAAACTCCGGACTTTGTTCTCCAAGTTTCAAACGCTTCTCAAGTCCTAGTAACTATTTTATATATGAAAAGTAGGTTAAGGCAAACAAACATATGTCAAAAGTACCAAAAAAGTATAGTAGTTACCGTAACAGTAAGGTCACTCCGATTGATCCGAGAACCAAGCGAGTCCAATACTTGAATCTCATGTTTTTGGGCATTGACGACTGCGAGATACCAATGACTCCGCTCAATGTTAATCAGAATGAATAGCGCTGGTGTAAAAATCATATAAGTTGTAGTCGTAATTAGATATAAATTATAACAAATCATTATACACATGGATTAATTAAAAAAATACATCATGATAAGCATGGATGATGAGGCGAGACTAACCATATCTTGTTGTACATAAGTATTAACATGATGTACGATGCGGCGATATTTTGATGGTTCTATGTCTCTTTCTCTGTCTTCTTTTATCTGGCCAGAAACGAACGTGCTAATAATATGTACCTTTCCACCCGCCCTGTCTCGTAGATGGTCGTGAATCAGCATGTAATATATGTAAGCATTTATCACCTGCAGTTCCACGTATGGATTATATCTATGTTTTACGCGATATTATATATTGTTTATATTAATAATCACAAATTTTATGCAATTAGTCTTACACCATCGTGTAAGAACACATCATCCTTCATAAGACATTGCAGATCGTCGTTTGATAACAAGGCATCTACAATGTCCACGAATATGGTTTTCTTGGGGCAAACATGATTGATTCGATGACTGTAATATCTCTAGGGGTTCAAACATAGTCTCTCGGCATTATTATTATTATTATTATTATTATTATTATTATTATTATTATTATTATTATTATTATTATTATTATTATTATTATAGTGCCTGATCTATCTAAGTAGTACAGAGCTGATTCGGCTAACGCTACAGATCCGTACGGGACAGGGACACCTAATCGTGATTATTTCCAACAGAGGATGGAGCAGGGGCCGAGCCAGCGTATAATTTCTGTGCATTGCAATGGGAGAAAGAAATGTAACCAAACCCTTAGCCAATAAGCACGACTCAAGAAAAAGTATCACCGCTTATCCTCTTTCTCACCCTCACTAATGGTGGAGGTGTTCACTTGATCATAACGCCTTCGAATGTGCTCAATCCCACGATAATTAGCTCGATCACCACATGGCACACTTGTCAAGCGCAAGGGGATGTTAAACACTTCAAAAAAAATTGTCGAGTGTATGTGCGGGTCACCCTCCACGGGCTGCTTTTATCCTCTAAAATGAAATTAACCTTAATTCATTATCCCATGGAATAGTAATGCTAACCTTTTGTGATGCTTCGAATTAAGAAAGTGACCTCATCTCTCCTTCCTCCTATCATCTGTACCCCTTGCCATAAACCAGGAACAGATGATTATGTGACTTGTGATGGTTCATCTGTCTTTCTTCTGTATGCATCTTTTCTGGATTGTACATATTCATATGATTCTATTACGGCTCAAATAATCAAAAAGGTATCATAGGAATGCCACCCATAAATTTCAATAATAGATTTCTTATGCTCCTAATTTTGTATGAATTTAATCATCTAATTCATACACATAGGACTAAAAACCTAAATGATAGTGCCATACTTCTGCACCTAAATTCACAAGTTAACTAACACCAGGATCAACGATAAGCTAAATGAGATCAAACTTGCATTACCGAGCAGTTCAGAGCTGGAGAGTGTACATTCCCTGATGTTTCTACCTTTTATCATGTTCAAACATGTGCATTCCAATGTACAGAGGACTCAATGGACGTGTGTTTATGGCAAAGGGGGCTTCAGGGCAGTGTGCAGGAGGCACGTGGATCCCTCGATGGCGACGTGCGACAACGACCGAGATAGATGCAACAGCAGCATGAGAGAGATGCAGCAGCGGCGGCAAATTTATTGATGTACATGGTGATAAAAACACAAAAAATTACTGGTTCGTATTCATATTTAGGTCCATTTCAATCGGCAGACAGAACACATTTTTTTATATACAGAGATATTCCAAAAGGTTCAGTATTATATCGGAAAACGACGAAAGGAAAATATACATATTGAGCAGATTTTACAGCCAGACAAGCACCAGCAATAAAATTGATGCCTAATGAAAATGTTCTACAACCTCCATCAAAATCGCGCGCCCTGATTAAGAGTTAGTCTTTTTACCAATCCACAGCGAGAGAACATCTGGCAACCACAAAATCCATAGGAAGAAACGATCAAGAGAACATCCAGTAAAAAGGATGGCTCGCATCTCTTGTACCATTGGTGCAAAGAAGAGCAAGGGATTGGTTTTGGGGAGCAACTCACGGAAGTATATCTGCATTCCCGATTGGAGCAACTTAGGGAAGTATATCAGCATCAGCATCAACCCAATCGCTCCATCAGGCATACCTACAGCATTGCCCCGATTCAGATGCAAGCTTATATGCTGTAACACAAATTTGAAGAAACCCCTGAATAGAATAAAAGGTTCTACTCTTCACAAAAGAGCTGCATGATTTTCTAACCATACATATAAATCAACAAATATTTATTGTAATGGAATTTACTATCACATTTGCGCTACCACCATGTTCTTCGTCTTTGTCATCTTCAAACAGAGAGCAGAGCAACAGGCGCGGCTAGGAAATCAAAATAGGTACAGCAACGATCACTAAGAAAAGCAAGAACATATATATTCAATGTATGCCTGCAAAAGGAAGAATATCGATATGACAGAAATTCAGCAGTATAATATTATGTTGGACTTCAATGTTTAAGGTCAAAATTCTATAAGTTGGCTCTTATTTTACATAGATAAAAAATGTCTAATTATTCAGATAGTGTAGCTTAAAAAAATGAATTCTATAGTACACTCCAGCACCACATGGTTCATTCATAGTTTATGAAGCACTAACATCAAGGCTACCTAGTGTGTTTCCCAAGAAAATATCTCATCATACGGGATGTTCACTAAGTATTTCATATGCCATTTTTTTGGTAAGATAAAGTCAAGGGGTGAGGGGACAGCTCAAAGCAGGAGATATGGTAAGTACACGCTGAACAGAGCACTAAAATAGCAATAGTTAAACATGCTATAAATAGTACTCGTATTTCAAGCTAAAACATGAAGCTTAACATAAATCTACTAAGTAATAAATTCAAGCTATGGTTAATTAAACTACCTTGCAGAATAAGGCCATTCATCATCCTGTTGGATCCTTGCACATTTAGTCTTCCACTTGCAGCATTGACCCTAAAATCGATGTGTGATGAGATAATCGGCACCGACAACCCACCAGAGCTTATATTTATTCCAATGTTACTTCTGCGCACAATGTTTGTAATACGTGGACCCAAAGCTGGGTTTCCAGGAACATAATTTCGATTACCACTGGTGCCCAAGTTTGAGGATAAACCTTGAATGGTACCACCCATATTCATTCCACTTCTAAATGCTTGACCTCCACCAACATTCATTACTCTACCACTGACAGCTAAATGTGCATGAGGAATCTGCAGAAGAAACAATAATACCAAAACAGTAAAAATCATCATCCTCCACATGAAACCAAAGCAAGAGTATGTTATAATTTATCAAGCCAACAAAATTGTTCCTTAGATTGCAAACCAATTAACATGCATGTTCATGATGTTGAACGTATATAAATAACAATGCCGCAAACCTCCACAAAGGTGGGCATTCGAACCAGAGAATGACAACAGGAAGGCTGTTTGCAGCAAATCTCCCAGAAATGCTCCCTCTGGGTTGTTGGACCCCAGATGATGGAACGCTACTCTTCACAGCATTCCTTTTTGCAAGTGATCCAGGAATATTTTGGAAGACTATAATTTCCATGAATGTTGTGCAGACCTGAAAATGCAGAAAATGATAAGAGATAAAAACGTTTAATCAATGGGCGTTGCACTATGTCAATGCGCTAACCGAGTTAGCGCACCATATGCTCACCAGAGTGATGAAAACCTTGAACTAATCCAGATTGTCCGGAAAAGGATGTTGCAAATGGTCACTTGGATGAGTCTGGAAGGTTCGATGTGGGATGTGGAACTGTTAAGATTAAACAACCAAGGAAGAAAGCATCAAGTTATCAAGACAAATAATAACAAAAGATAGTAAACAGACAGAATTGGAAAGTGTATGTACACAGTGAACCAATGGTAGTCCAGTAGAAGGATAAGCAAGTACATTCAGCAAAACGGACATTGTTGACAACTGAAAAGCAAGTCAACACTCAAGGTCAAACAAATTAAATTACTCATAAATATTTAAACCAGACAAATTAAATTGAACTCTCTCTCTCTCTCTCTCTCAATTCAGGGCATTTCATTAATATATGTTGCTCCTTTCAGTTCAGGGCCTTCCTTTTCTTGCGCCAGCACACATGCCACCTAAGTCGATATGGCTGAAATACGTGCCATCACACATGCCACCTACATAGAAATGGCTGAAACACCATTCTAAGGAATACATTACACATAAGCTTGATGGCAGAACTACTGCCAATGTAAAATATTTGTAAGCCTAATTGAGAACTATGTCAGAAAATAAAATAAAATAAAATAAAATTGTCACTATTGTATTATTATAAAACAAAATTATCACTCATGTTCTTGGTAAACATGGTGAGATGTAAACAGTCAATGAGATTATTAGAAGTGATAAAAATGGAAATGCACAAGAAGTGCAACATATTAACAAAAAATTTAGAGCAAGGACTGACATGACGATAGGAAAAATGAATCAATGAGGTTATTAGAAGTGATAAAAAAAGAAATGCACAAGCAATGCAAAATACTAAAAAGAATTCTAGAAGGTTTCACATGACTATGGGCAAATGATTTTTGCTTTCAGCGAATTTATGGAGACAACAGGTGGCTCTGAGCTTGGCAACCTAGCATGTACTGAATATATCTCTGAATGACTTACTGCAAGTGTGTGTCATTAAAGTAACGAAATTTTTCTTCACAAGCTTGATTCCTGATAAACAAGGGCCAATTCATTAGACTTATGGATAGAAAATAGACCAAGTTAATGCAAAACCTTACATATTGCAACACCGCTGCCACTGCAATTCAGGCAACTCCTTGTGTGCAGCCTTGTTCTTCTGTATCTGCAACAAGTTTATTTGGTCCACAAATTGTTTGGCCGAATGCACTTATCAACACATAGGCAAGCTAGAAATCTTCGTATAGGGGGGATACCTTCTTCCTACATGAGATTAAAAAAAATGTACATCAGACTTCAAAGCAAAACGATCCTCGGCCATCGAGGGAATCAAATTTCAGAGGACCACCAGGGGGCCCATCTTGTTGTGACTGGTAGTGAGGAGCAGCCTCAGAGTAGCGTCATGTATCATAAAAATCATGCTTGGAGTGAAAACAAACAAACTTGCATCATAATCTGCTACCAACTGTACACTGCATGTTACCTACAAAGCAAACTGAAAGAAAAGTATTTCTTGTTTGAGAACCGAAGAGACATGCACGCATATCATGGTATGAAAAGATAATAGAGTTGCAATCTGATGCAATCATCAAGACAGGTTTGAGTGTCGTGAGGATGGAGTCAGAGCTTCACGGCCACCTGAAGCGAAGAAGTGCAGTCGTATTGGATTTAACAAGAGCCGGTCATCATCACCATACAGCAAGAGATGCAAGCAATTGGTCGCCGGACCCACGCAGTCCCGACCATACATGTGATCGCAAACCTCGCAACATTAAGATCAGAACACAAAATTTGAATCAATTTGGTCCTCTTCTCCTGAGAGAATGAATGAATGAGCTTACCACATCTGAATCTGTTGTTGCCGCTGCAAGTCAGGCTTATAGAGATAGAACTTGCAGCCCCTGCTAAACAAGAATGACAGCCCCTTCCACTCTAAACCCATTGCACAAATCACAATTACACCCCACTCCATGAACACATTTAATTTGCACTCCGAGGTGCCAGATGATGCCGACGGCAAAGGGGTCGTGGCCGTAGATGATGAAGCAGAGGTCGGCGCTGACGAAGTCCATGAAGGCGCCGAAGATGGCCACTGGGTCCTGCCCTGCCATGTTGGCATCGCCGGGGAAGCCAGGAACGCATGGTTGGCTCTCATTAAATCAGAAACATTGTGTCAGTTATAAAATCCATGCAAAACATTACTTGATGATTCATTGAACAACATGAGAGCTAAAACTAAGTTCAAGTGGCATCTATTCAAAAAATAATGTTCAGTATTGATCATGAATTGTTAAGCAAAAAGTAAGGAGAGCATGACAATGTTAATAAACAGCGACAGCGAACACACACACGCATGCTCAACTGCGTCAGGAAGCACACACATTAGCAAGAAGCACACACAGCGGCAGGGCACATCACGTACACATGCTGGGTACAAACGAACAATCTTAGTACACAAAAAATAGAGCAAGGATCAATAAGTTTGCTTTCTCAAGAAATAATTAGGGCTCACAGGAACTTCTCAACGTGCTTTTGTTGCACATTCTCTGATAAAATTTGCAGTGAACCATTGCTCTGCTTTGAGACTACAGAAAGCAAACACAAAGCGAACAGAAAGTGAACATACTTGTTCCTCTCGATTCAGGGCACGCCCTAACGGCGCTCCTCACTGGCCACAACGCCGCCACGCCCTGCCGCTGGGTTATGCGATTGCCTCCGTGCCGTTGTCCCATGGGTCAGGGGGCATGCACTTCAGGATGAAATTGAGTATTATGGACTAAACTCTTGCTTGAACTGTAACAAGGAGCCCCAGGACCATGAACGATCAATCTAGATATTTATGTTACCTTCTAAAATCAAGGCCCTCGAGTTTCTTGAGAGCGGACTGTTTTTTAAAACCAAACCAGCACTCAGGTAGATAGAAACCATGCTATATGCATACCACCCTAGAACTACATCATTTTCTTGCATTTCTTCTAAAACTTCTCCAACAACATCTATCTTGTTCAATGACGCACGGCTGCTCATTAGAAGGAAACATGTGAGGTTATCCGGCTTAATATTCTTCACCTTCATCTCCTAAAAAAGGCTACGGATATTCTGATGCTGGCCTAACTTCATGCAAAGGGACATCAAACTGTTGATGAGGCAGAGTACTGGCTGAGATGCCAAGTTCGTCCATCTTGCGATAAAGGTCTGGAAACTATCCAGTGTAAACCACCAATAACTGCGGTGTTGTGTATCAACAGATTTGATGAGCACCTTCGAAGAACACTTTAGGAGTAGAGATTACTCAAGTAACTATGATTTAGCAAAACTGGAAGGTTATCATCAGCATGTCCTGACCTGGTGCCATTTTCGGAAGTTTCTGTAAATATTGGAAGATATAACTAATATGAAGCAACATCAGGTATTCCCGTAGTAGCAACCTGCAATTATAGAAGTTGCATCAAAACAAATAGAAACAACCTAGTATTATGACGTTGCATCACAATATGAAGAGTGCCATCCTTTCTGGAGCTACAGCAGTCCTGAATCATTTAGTACTATATCACAAATACCGCATGTTATCTGTCTTTTGAGTTCATCGCCAGTCTTCTTCAGAAAAACATCACAAGCCCAACAAAAGCTTCATCTTCCACCAAAAGAGCACTTGCACCGTTGCCTTGCTAAAATGCTTCAGATTTGTTAACTTGATTGCTGTAGATTACCACACTGAACTGAAATAAACCAAAATAGGACAGGCAAAATTAATATTTCAGGCGTCAAGTTAATAATCATGAAGAATTAGCATCTCTTTGAAGATTGTCCAGAGTGGAGTCAAAATAGATTTTGTTCTAGATTGACACTAAACATAACAAACACTTTTTTAAAAGCGTAATCTCGATAGTGAGAAACATCAGAAAGGGCATTAGACGTGTACACATATAGTCTTAGAAATATGTAACACCGGTAGTTCTCAAATTAGTCATTGCAGGAACTTTGCATTATCTGTTCACTGCGTCTACAATTCGACATTATTCATTAATTAAGTTGGCAGTTTTTAAAAGAGAATTGGCAGATGATTTTAACCTCCTACAACTTCTTGCTAATTGTCACCGACTAACAATCAAACAAAGACCTGCACGGTGCTTAACCAATAGTAATTCAGCAAATTACAAGTTAACTGAAGCATCAAATTAATTGACATCATTATTCACGTCGACCATAATCAGAAATAAATGTCTGTTTTTTGTATGTGCAAGGACGGACTATGATGCTGCACCTACTTCAGGCTCTACATGAGGCCCTATCATGGCCAGGGTTGTTGGGGCCTTCTTCTTGGCCTTCGTGGCGCCTCCATTGATGACAAAAGGAGAAGTCGACATGGCATATCTCGGCGAGCCGCTTCTTCTCGTTGTTGGTTTCCCTATGGCCGTGATCTAGATCTGTGGGTACGAGATTTGGATCGAGGGAAGGGAGAAGGGAGGGGAATTGGGGACTTACATAGGGGAGTCCGCGTTGATGGGGATCTTCTCAAGGTCGATCGAGCCGCACGTTTTCATCCAAGGCCGCCATTTTCTTGGGGGCACGCGGCGCTGGTGGAGACCATTGCGGAGGGGAACCGAGCGGCATCAGTGGTGGCGATTCTGGAGACCGATTTCCCCTGCAGCTCACGAGATCGGGAGGGTGAGGGTGGGCGGCGACCAGATCGGGAGGATGAGGGTGGGAGGCGAGAGAGAAGGAGAGGTGGGCACCCTGGACCTGGAGGCCTCCTCGTTCCTGCCTGCGTGCGGGTCGTGGAGGGTTTTTTTTCGCTGGTTTTTCTTCGGAGGTTTATTTTCGTTCGATTCTGTCGCTTGCGAGAGAACTACATGAACGTGGTTTTGGTTGGGTTTTTTTTGAACGGGAAGGTGGGAGCAGGTAAAAAAAAAACCATGATGGGTGAAAGGTGGGAGGAAGTATCAAAGAAGTACCAAAAAAGACCGGGTGAGGTGGGACGAAAATAAAACCCGAAACGCGACCTACCAACTGAGACATTAGGAGTAGAGATTCCCCCCTCTCCCACCACGGGGACAACCCCACGTGAGTTTGGAGATGAGGTGGAGGGGAGGGAATCCCGTTCAGAAAATTGTCAGAAAAGTATCAAATTTCTTAGAAAACATTATATTCAAAAGCCATGAAAAATAACACAATTTTTTATGAAAATATTATATTAGTTCAAAAGTAACTATCTTTTTTCTCTAATTTCATTGCAAACTTCAGGAATGACAAGGAAAAAACAGAAAAACATGAAACAAGTATATCTGTAAAAAAAACACACTTCAATCCACATCAAACATGCTGACATAAGTTATACATGTTCAGTCGCACAAATAATGGCACTGCGAATAAATTTAGCGTGCTAATCATGGTTTAACAGAGGAAATGCTAACTAAGGTAGAAATCCAGCAAGAATAATCATTTAGTTCCATTATCAACATGTATCTGTGTAAATCATCCATGCCAAAATGTGTTGCTGCTGGGATAGTCACTACTGAAACTTTCAAGATCAACTTCTTTGAACATTTTCATTGGCTAGCTTTAGGAAACCTGCAAAGCAAAAAACAACAACGTAGTCACTATACATTGTAAATTTTAAACTATATATAAGCACATATATTTATTTATATCCATGTTCCCAATGAAATAGATGCAAACATAATAAGCACACACCTATTTGTGTTCTTATATGTATAATATTGTTCTCTTTAATTTCTAGATGACCACGGCATGAAAGCCATCATTTCGCAAGAAACGAATGTTAGACTGAAACTAGTTTGAAAATAGCCTTCAGAGCTTTTCGATTGTATAAACACTATTCCAATTGTAATATTGTATGACGGGACTGAATGACAAGCTTGTCAGAGCTTTTCTCCTCGATATTGTATAATATTTAAAGGATTACTACTGACCAACTGCTTCGCTTTGTATAATCTCGTCGTGAAACTAAATTCACTAAATTTATCCAGAGCTGCAACTGAAAAACGGGCTCAGAGAAAGACATTGGTATACGATAACTGAAGGTATCAGCTAATGAAAAATGAGCTACAACTGAAAAAAATTCCACCCCACGAGCGATCAGAGTGGACGCCAGAATCGCTCCTGGCGACTAACTACTCTAGCTAAACTCGCTAACAGATTGACTGAAGAAAGACTGAAACTGAAAACTAGACACTAGCTAAAAACGCTGCATGGCAGCAAAACACAAGCGCCTACCATGGCAGAGAAATATACTAGGTGCAGATTTGGGTTTATTCCAACATACGGCAAGTTCATGGCCGTCTCCATCGGCTGCGGGCTGAACCCGAAAGAGAGCTACAGCGCCAAGGACGCCGCCAAGTGGGGGATCCTGAACTGAATCATCAAGGATGGCACTGCCCCCATCGTCGACATGTTCAATGTCGCCAGCGCCGACATGATGGACATAAGGAGCTAAAGCTGTAGAGATGCATTAACACAAAAACACAAGATAATTCCCAACGAAAAACTGACAAGAGCATGAACTCATTTGTATACACCCTCTGTTTTCTCCACAAGATATTCCCCTGCTTATGAGTTAGCATGTGCAAATTCATGAACAAATTGAAAAATGCCAATGGAAGAAAACACAAAACTGCACCTCTAAATTGGTACTCCCTCCGTTCCAAATTACTTGTCATAAAAATGGATGTATCTAGAACTAAAATACATCTAGATACATCCATATCTGCGACAAGTAATTCGGAACGAAGGGAGTACTTCAAAATTACATACCTTATGTTTTCTCCTTGGTAGCAATTTTCTCCTTCAATCAGTAAAGGCCGTTTTCTAACAGTACATTAGTAATTGATGACTTAATAGCACTGCATCGATAATACTATCAATTGGCTTTGCTGCAATCACATCATAAGTCAAAATTCTTTACAAAAAGATAATATCAATTCAGAAGTCAAAATATATATAAGCACATATTCTTATTTATATGCATCTTTCACAAACAAACAGATCCAAACATAATAAGATGTTGTTCTCTCTTTGAATAATCCGCAGGAAAACTCAAAATCTTAATAGCACATGGTTTCATCTTTTAATTACTTTGCCACTAACATACTTTTTACAAATAAAGCTTGAAGTTAAGACAACAATAGATCAACTCAATGGCGTACGCAAAAAGTGTAAAATGGACAGAGATAATGGAGTGAATGTCCCCTTGGGTCCATAGAGTTTAAACCGAAGGCCAATTATCAAGATTACATATGCTCAAACCTTGGTTCCATATCTTGGTACAAAAGGGAAGAACTTGAATGAGAGTAATTTTAAACTAAACAGTTACCATGATACTAATGCTACTTTCATTAACGCGATTAAATTCCAATAACTGGTACGTTTATGCTACACCGTTATTATAGGCAAGACAAGCATACTTCAGGTTATCCTAAAGATTCTAAGTTAAAATTAGGACAAAGCTAGTACAGGCTGAGTAGTCCCCTTCAGAAATATACTAGAACATTGTGTGTAGATTAGCATTACAAGGAGGTAGATGTGATTGTGCTCACTTGTGAGGTCAGGATAGTCAGGTAGAAACACTACTGCAAACGATGGATGTTCTTCGGTATTGGTTCTTGTGATACAAAACTCAAACAGGAGAGGAGGCTCTTGGATCTGTACAAGCGCTCGTTAGTGCGTGTAGCAGGGAAGGAAAAAATGGTGGGTGGAAGAGGAGGAGTAGGGGATAACCTTGGACGAAGAGGAGCATGATCTCCTGGCCGTCGTCATCATCGGAAGGTGAAGATCTTGGGGGTGGAGACGAGATCTGGGAAGTAGTAGGATGGCGACCCCGGTCCCGTCGCCCCATCTGGAGGGGCAGAGCGTCGAAGGGAGGAGGGCAGGGGTGTCGCAGTCGCCGGACGGAGGAGGCAGGAGCGGTGGACGGAGGAGGCAGGAGCGGTGGACGGAGGAGGTCTTCCAGTCGCCGCCGCCAGTCGTTCATGAGTGCGAGACAGAAGAAGCGAGGGTTTCCTCCCCGATGTCTCCACTCGTGGGAGCCTTTCCCGGGGAAAGGCCGGGAAAAGGCCAGGGGTACCCCTTTTTCGTGGGCGTCCAAACGCGATCGTGAGAATTCCGGGGTTTATTCTGTCCGTGGTTTGTCGGCCCGGGGAAAAGGCAAGGATCCCAGGGGGATTCGCTGAAACCAAATGAGGCCTTAGCGGGATAATTTTCCCCATGACCCAGTTTTCTCTCTAGTGAGCGACGAACATGACGGAGATCCACTTCCATCTTCAACTGTCGGCGGTGAGCCCGTGGGATCTCCCTCCTTCCATCTGCCACTCCGGCGGCAGGGAGGTGTGGAGATCCCCGGTGCTTCGGCGTCAGCCTGTAGATAGTTCAAGAATAGTTTTGGTGGCGGTGCGGCTTCGATGACGGCGGCAGCGTCGCTCCGACTAATATGTCAAAGTAAAACGAGATTGAATGAAAATGAATGGACGATTAGTTCGGTTTTCTATTTATTCTCAAGTATATACATCTGGAAAAGGTGGCATCCCCTCGAACAGGTGCCTGTTGACAATAAAGAGAGGAGACATGACTATTCGGGGTTGGACACACCCCTTTGCTAAGGACTATTCACTAATTAGCATGTGCTAATTAATCTACTAATTAATTTCTAACACTCCTTATACATCCCCGCTTCTTGAATGTTTCATCATTGAGAACTTCTTGTACATAGATATTAAATCTTGATAAATCTTGCTCGTTAAGGCTCGGTTTGTTAAGCTCGAAAAGATTAACGAGCAAAAAAACCCTGCTTGGCTCGTTCGTTTGAAGCTCTTTAAGCCCGTGAGCGCTCGTTAACAAATTTTCACGTAAGATGAAATATGTGTTGTGTTGTTACTAACAAATTTAGCGTGAAACTTGTTGGCTCATTTGTTAAGCTCCTTAAGAAATTGATGATTGACTTTGTTCATTAAGAAGTGACCCACGAGGATAACAAGCCGAACTATCGAGGGCTCATTAAGCTCGCGAGCTACGAGCTTTTGTTCCACCTCTAACGGTGTGCCAGGTCGTACTTTGTTACGTTCACGTCTGATACTAGACCCTCCATTAAGTGAACAACCACCGCCTCATAAAATTTGTAAACAATCCCACGGCTCAAATTATCGGAAACATGGGCTGCACCAACATGCATTATTATTTATATTTTCTATGTGGGAGTACAGTTAATCCTCAAAACAAAATGTGAGAGTACATTCTTTATGGAGTACTACTATTGCCAGCTCCTCCTCCGTCGTCCAAACTCCATGACAAGCAGCTCTATTACATTGTTTCATGGACACGCGGGACATCAAGCATCCGGGCCCGCGTGTCATCCACCAAATCACAGCAAGGTGCTGTAGTCGAGACTCACCAGTCACCCCGGTGTGGCCGTCATGACCCATCATATCACAAAACCCACACCTTTACCAACAGTGGTAAAGTGGCCTCGAAGATGGACGGGACGAAGCAACCATCATTTTACTGGAACGCTCGTTGAATCCCTTTCTCCCCTATCTTGAAGAAAACCTCACTCCAGGCTACTCACTTCTGTCATTTTTCTTCTGTACCGACGAAGGAAAGGTGGGAAAATCAGTGATGCTACTCTATTTTCATTCGAAGAATCTTCTTTTTCCGAAGCACCCACCGATTCTCACTGCTTACTCTTTTCCCGTTTTCATTGCGGTTGTGGTTTCTTTTTGATTGCTTTTTGTTTGTCAGTTTATTGATGGATCATGAAGCATTAGGCAAAGAGTTACCGGCGGACAACCCACTCGAGACAAAAATCTTCAGGAAGCGACACCGGCCAACGAGTTGGCGATGTTGGCGGGCCAACCCATGGAGATGAAGAAATCCAAGAAACAAGCACTGGCCAAAGAGTTGACGATGTTGGCGGATGAACTCCTGAGCAAAGAAAGCTGGAAGAATAGCAAGGGCGCCACCGTGCCTACCCCAGAAAATCTAATGGCCACCTATGAGAGGCCCGAGGCCAGGTTTGAGGAGATAGTCGCCGTTGAGAAGCAGTATTTCCCTGGCAAGACGATCACCCCATTCGAGGAGATGGCCTCGGGAGGGATGGGATCCCCTGGTGAGCTGCACAAGGTAAAAAATGGCTTACCATAGTTGTGGTTTTTGATTATTTGCAATGTGCTTACTAATATGTTAGGTTGTGCCAGTGCCAGTGTACATCACCCCAGTGATCGATTCCCATGCCGCTATTCGTCTTGTGGACATCGCCCCAAAAATTGATTCCCATGCCGTTGTCTGTCCTGTGGACATCGCCCCAGAGATCGATTCTCATGCCGCTGTCCATCCTGTTGACATTGCTCCATAGATCGATTCCCATGCCGCTGTTCGTCCTGTGGACATTACCCGAGAGATCGATGACAAGAAATAGTTGGTCGCGCTAATTCTTCAACGTAGTTTGCATTGTGTTTAATTATCAGAACGATGCGTGTTATCAAACCATCTTAGGGCTAGTGCACTGTCTTGTATGGGCGGTACTTGCTACTTTTGTTTGATAGTGCATCATGCTAACCCTCTCCGAGTTATGGAAACAGATGTATCCTCACCAGTTTTGATGTAATATATGACATGCTTAGATATAAGTTTGAATTGTTTATCATATAAGCAGGGCTTGTTTGGTGATTCTTAGCGTCAAACCTCAACTAATTCCGCACCGTGTTAGCAGGCTAGCTAATGTGTGAGCTACTATAGTACTTGCAAATAATCACCGAAGAGAGACGATGGGGCTGATGAGCTCGTGGTACGCTTATAGGTATGGTCATTGAGCAGACAATAGTCCACAGTTATACATAATTCACATCAAACTCA
The DNA here is from genome assembly GCF_003073215.2 of Triticum urartu. NCBI lineage: Eukaryota > Viridiplantae > Streptophyta > Magnoliopsida > Poales > Poaceae > Triticum > Triticum urartu. Next base: position 154,819,928 of record NC_053022.1, on the reverse strand, counting down.
AAGAGTTGGTTCGCGGATACATTCACATTAACAGCCAACATTAAGAACAAAATTGGCACGTACCTGTAACATGCATGAATTCATATTTTTTCGCTAGAAGCGTGAATGTGTAATTACGTCGTACTTTTGGAGTGGCTACAGAGAGTGTGTACATGTGCTAGAGAGGGGTTGGGGGGGTGGAGAGAGATCTAGAGACAGAGAGAAAGACCCTCCATTTCTTTCTAGTCGTCAACAAAATCATAGCAGTATAGAGACGTACATATCCTAGAACATTGGCGTTGGGCAGGCTAGTCTGGCCTAGTGGGTTTGAGTGATATGACGTGCTACAGTGGCGTCCAGTCTTCGCATATGGTAGCAGTATTGCTGGTACAGTAAGTTTTCTTGAAGAAGCGGATTCAACGTAGTCATGATGGTTCCTTCATCCGAGCAACTTACAGTGGGAAAGGTTGGGCCTGCGATTTGACGGCTCATTGGTCATTTATTACTGCGGCGCTACGACTGTGGTGAGTCTCCCCTGTAGTACTGTGTGATGCACTCTAATTTTGGTGCATGGCAAGTGGACCAGGATGGTTGATGTCCCACATGTCGGCGGATGAATGTATTCTTTCTGATATCGAGGAGTAGTAAGGAAACCGGGCGGTATAATGCCAGTGCTCTTTTATAGTACTATTCATTATTTATTTTTGATGAAAGCTATTACCTCCACTCTTACGACAGAGGAGTATAAAACACGGCAACCCAGTGAACTTGGCATGTGCACAACTCCCTCCCTCCATGAAAGACTTTACATATAGAGATTTACACATTGATCAAGAGGAACCGGAATTCCATGGTATAATGAACGCCCAAAAGTAGTAGACTTATGTGTGCATGCGACCATTGAGATAAGAAGATTAGATGAAGGTTGTTGCATGCTGTAATTAAGGAGACATGCAGCCTATAGCTAAAGCATAAGTTGTTGCATTAGTCAATTAATACCAATTAGATTAAAGGCTAAGTGCATTGAACGTGTAGATGTACACTCTTTGTTGGAAAAAATTCTAATGCTAGATGTACAATTTTTCATGGACCGAGGGAGTAGTTCATAGTAGTGCTACTTGGCTTAGCGATTGATTAGACAATAGTCCACAATTATACATTAATGTACAGACGCGATGCATTCCAAGTTCAACATTCACATCAAACTTAAAGAGCTAGTTCACGAATACATTCACATTAGGGCAACTCCAATGGCGTTAAGCGGGCTAGTTTGGCCTAGTGGGTTTGAGTGATATGACGTGCTACAGTGCCGTTCAGTCTTCACGTGTGGTAGCAGTATCGCTGGTGCGTTATGTTTTCTTGAAGAAGCGGATTCAACGAAGTCATGATGGTTCCTTGGTCCGATGACTTGAAGATTTTGTTAACTTGACTTGATGACTTGAAGATTTTTTTGACTTGATGACTGAAGATTTTTTGAAACAAGGTGATGACTTGAAGATTGCTTACCACACCTCCTGTGGATTGACGAGGACATGAACAACGTGGTAGAGCATCTTCACTTGTTCCATTTTTATGTAAGAAAGCGTCTACAATCTTATGAGGGAGGAGTGTGAAACACGACGGATCTGATTTTGATCGAGGGATAATTGTTCCCTACAAAATAATGGAGCACCGTTAGGGATTATAGCATGACGGCTTTCCTATAAACCAGATGAAATTTATTATATTTTTCACATTAACCAGATGAAATTCATTACATTTTGAAAACTTTTCCTATAAACTGGACAAAATTCATTACAATTTTTGCACAAACCATACTAAAACCTACTCTAAACCTAATCTAGATGATCGTCGGCGCCCGACCACCATGTCCGGCCATGAGCCCCGAGAACTGACGCTTCGGCTATTGCCTTCGCCTCCTCCTCATTCGCCTTGGCTCTGTCCAGATCCTCCTCCATAACCTCCTCCTTCGGAGCACAATGTTCTGAAGATTTCCACTTCCACGTCACCGTCAAGCGGCTAATCGGTTGCTGATGTTTATCCCACCAAGCTTGGCATCGACGAAGGGGAGGAGCTGTGGCCTTCCTGGGACCAAAGAGGCGGTGACCTACCATGCACTACTCTTCCTCGCTGCCGGCTGCGCCCGCGCAAACGTGCCGACTTCGTGGTTGTGGCGGCGGAGGGCGACCGAGGGGTCCTGCGATAGTACGTCCAAGAGAGCTTCGGAGCGCGCCCAGAGCAGAGTCGGCGATGTCCTTCGTCTGCTCCGGCGACTGTACGTCCCAGAGAGCTTTGGAGTGCGAGGAGGCCATGGTTGGAGTTGTGCCGACAGAGGAAGGGATCGGAGGAGAATGGCTGTGGGTCTTTGGCTATGGCCGGGGCTGAAGTTAATATAGCGGGCAAATAGCAATGAGCTGTGGCAGACGGACGGACGGCTGGCACCGGAGTAGGTTCGTCGGCAGCTGCATGTCATTAATGTGGGCGGCAGACAGACGGATGGCCGTGGTGTTGTTAACGCGAAGCAGTCGCTTGCACTGGGATGCCGTGTAGGTGGCGCTCTCTCATCCGTCACGCTGCTGCAATGCCGACACCAGTGAGAGGTCGCGTCGGGCATGAATGCCGTATTGACATTTTGGAGAGGTGCTGAACGTTTCAGGCAGGAAGCGCGTGTGAGCGAGGGAAGGGGTTTCGGTGGGCCAGGGCAGTCAAACGCAGGGTGGTGGTATATTGTTTTTGTAGTTTGCAAAAATACTCAATTAATGTGGCAGTTGACTTTTTTTATGATCAACATACACCCTACAAAGCACCGTGTTCACATTTGGCACTTTTCCGGGTTCATTTACCATATTTAGGCCATTATGTGCATTTTGTAGAAATTTACTACCACCATGCTGATTTATTGGCCCCCTTAGATTGAACTAAGAAAATAATAATGCATGTCACAAAAAATTATAGCATTGGATTCGTATTTAAACATAGTTTCTAGTGGTATTATTTGTAGTTATATGCATTAACATTTTGTTAGATAAATCTAAACTCAAAATTTAGCACAAAATATGAAGGGACCAATAAACCAGGACGGAGGTAGTAGTGCAGAAACATAAAATCCTAGCTACATCTACATGGGTGTGATGATAGGGACGTGGAATGCCGTTCGATCACGGTGCACGCGTGCGATCCACGTGGCTAGGGTGGTGGCTAATAAGAAAGCAACCCACAATAGGGTCAACACACACATTTTCTAGAGGCTACCGAAATTAACCGTGTGCGATAATAAATGACCAGGATTGAAGGAGAATCCAAATTTCCTTCGTCGTCTGTCCTTGAGCTCTTGACAAACCAATGCACTATACGGTTGTCCAGCCACCCTGCCTGAGAGCTCTCTCCAAGCGTCGTTCATGTCACTACACCGCACACTAACCGGTAAGGAAGCGATGGCATCCCGCCGTGCCGAGTTCCTCGCTGCCCACGCCCGCACACAAAATGATAAGGAAGCGATGGCATCCCGCTGTGCCAAGTTCATCGCCGCTCGCGACCTCACACCTATGTGGACGAACTTTGAAGCTGCCAAGGCCGATTGGGTAGAGCAAGAGACTGCCAAAGCCGCACAGAGGGAGCAGAAAAGGCAGAAAGCACTCAAGAAAAGAGAGTCCCGCCTCCGTAAGAAAGAAGAGGACGCACACGCTGCTAAGGAGAGCTCGACAGAGATCCAAGCATGGTGGGGTGTCACCGACAAGGCCAAGAAGGAGAACAATGGCGTCTGGCCAGCATGGCCCAATGCCTCCACCTGCTAGGATCGCGGCTATAGCTACCGTGACGCTGAGGAGAGATGGGAAGATATCCAACCATGGCGGGGTGCCGCCGAGAAGAACGACAAAGATAATGATTATGTCTGGCTGGCATGTGAGAAGTAGTAGTACTAGTAGTTAGTGTCTGTGTGTCTGTGTCACCCATACATTTGTTTAATTAATTACGAGCATCTACCAGTATTAGTAACTACTGTAGTTTTTAGAGCAAATTACCAGTATATAGGAGTTTAAGTTGGTATGTATTATTAATGTACAATGTCGATAAGCGTCATACTTTTAGGCCTTTGAGCATTGCTTAACATGTGTTCACTGAAGTTTTAGAGCTAGACCCTGGCCCTAAATCCACTCGGCAATGTCCGCCCTGTAAAAAAATTGACCCAACTGGGTCATAGTGGCGCAACCGTAGCCACCTGAGTGCCCCTCAATGTCGGCATCTCAAGGGCGTCAACTTGCAACTACGGCCACACCGTTCTGGAGAGACCCCCAGGAAACATCACTCCAATTCCTCAAGGGTGTCAACTTGCAACGACGGCATGTGCGGTAATAAACTTGCTGCTATTCATACTCCGCGGGTGTACAGTATTGCTGGTACAGTAGTTTTCTTCAAGAATCGGAATTCAATGAAGTCATGATGGTTCCTTCGTCCGAGAAACTTATAGTGGGAAAGGTGAAAGTGCTAGTGATCGACTAGAGGGGGGGGGGGTGAATAGGCGATTTTTATGAAAGTCTTCAAAACATGGAAGTTTCGAAGACAAACGATAGAAATAAACCTATTACCAAGCAGCGGAAGGTAGACTACACTAGGCAAACCATAGTCAAGTATTCAATGAAGTGAAAGCATAATGACTAATTGAAAATGCGTTATATCGACTAGAGGGGGGGTGAATAGGCGATTTTTATGAAAATCTTCAAAAAGTGGAAGTTTCGAAGACAAACGATAGAAATAAACCTATTACCATGCAGCGGAAGGTAGACTACACTAGGCAAACCATAGTCAAGTATTCAATGAAGTGAAAGCACAATGACTAATAGCAGCTAGGTAGTAAGGATCAGGTAGGAAGATATTATGAAGCCAAACAGAACATACAATCACTCAGTGAAGACAGAAGATAATGCAATCATACAATGACTTCACAAGGACCAACAGTAAGTAAAGGGAAGGGAAGGATGAAACCAGTGACTCGTTGAAGACAATGATTTGTTGGACCAGTTCCAGTTGCTGTGACAACTATACGTTTGGTTAGGGCGGCTAGGTATTTAAACCTGAGGACACATAGTCCCGGACACCCAGTCTTGAACACGCAGCTCAGGACACCCAGTCCTCACCGTATTCCCCTTGAGCTAAGGTCACACAGACCTCGCCCAATCACTCTGGTAAGTCTTCAAGGTAGACTCCCAAACCTTCACAAACTTCGTTCACTGGCGATCCACAATGTCTCTTGGATGCTCAGAACGCGACGCCTAACTGGCTGGAGGATTCACAGTCCTCAAGTGTAATAAGTCTTCAGATCACACAGACAAGAAGACTTAAGTGATGCCTAACACTCTTTTGCTCTGGGTGGTTAGGGCTTTATCCTCGCAAGGAATTCTCTCTCAAAGGCTTCGAGGTGGGTTGCTCTCAAACGACAAAAGCCGTACTCTAACTCTGAGCAGCCAACCGTTTATGGTTGTAAGGGGTGGGCTATTTATAGCCACTAGGCAACCCGACCTGATTTGTCCGAAATGACCCTGGGTCACTAAGGAACTGACACGTGTTCCAACGGTCAGATTTCAAACTCACACGGCAACTTTACTTGGGCTACAAGCAAAGCTGACTTGTCCGACTCTGGACAAGATACGCTCTCATAGTCTTCACTCGAAGACATAGGTTTTGGTTAAGCATCACTTCAGTCATTCTGAGTGGTTCTCTTGGACCCCACTTAACAGTGCGGTGGTTCCTATGACTCAACAAAGAAGAAGAAAAAGAACTACGAAATATCTAAGTCTTCGAGCTCCATAGGCTTCATGCGATGTCTTCTCTTGCCATAGTCTTCAATGTGAATATCTTCATATACCACCTTTGACATCAATGTCTTCATACATTTTTAGGGGTCATCTCTGGTAGGAAAACCGAATCAATGAGGGACTTCTACCTGTGTTTCCTGCAATTCTCACAAACACATTAGTCCCTCAACTAGGTTTGTCGTCAATACTCCAAAACCAACTAGGGGTGGCACTAGATGCACTTACAATCTCCCCCTTTTTGGTGATTGATGACAAACTAGTTGAAGTTTTCAACGGGGAATATAATATGTGAAATTGTAAAGGAATTGTCTTCATTAGTTGCAAGGGCTCCCCCTGAAGATGTGCATATAAGTAATTTGCTTTTGGAATGCAAATGCACATGGCAGGTTGTACTCGTGGAGATCCTCTTCAACTTATGATGACAATTCATTATGCATGAGAAGGTATGTGAAGATAATGACATGCATAATGGAAAATGGACGTCGACAAAATGATCTAAGTGCGGAATTTATCATCACACATGCGGAATTTATCGTCGCATCACGAAGTAGCAAATAAGTAGCAGACGACCATCGAGTTTAGGTGTTACAACTCAAAGAACCAAATGTATTAAAATGAGAGTTGTAAACACGAAGCAAAATATAAAGCAACTGCCCATATGGACCCGCTTGAAGACTATCAAACTCATATGCTTCTCCCCCTTTTGTCAATAAGGACCAAAAAGGTTTGAAGACATAGAGCATCTACTCGTTCCCATGAAGAGTAGGTGAAGCAGCAGGGTCGTCGGTGGTGTTCGGCGGTGCAGAGGAACTTGGAGCAGTGTCGAAGCGTGCTGAAGGAGGTGGTGGTGAAGTAGCATCGTCTTCGTCCTCGATCACTCTGGCATTCACAGTTGCAGCAGAGGAAGAGAACTCAGAGTCTTCAAGAGATGGAGTTCGTCGCAGCACAGCCCTTCGAGGAGGTGTGGAGTCAAACTTGAAGCGTTCAGAGAAGCCATCCTCTTAAAGATCATCTTCAGAGCACATCAGCGTCAGCCCTTTCCATGTGCATCGAGAGGTTTCATGGGCAACAAAGGCATTCTTGGTGGCAAGATTGCGAATGCGGTTGACATCCACCAAGAGGCTTTGCATTTGGCGCTTCAGCCAGTCATGATGCCTATCCTGTTTCTGATGAAGAGCCACCAAAAGCTCTCGGTCATTGAGAACACGAGTGCGCTTCTTAGGTCGTTGAGCAATTGTGCTATCGGTGGCTTCAGTAAGGGCAGGATGTGGTGCACGTGTAGTTCCAGCCAAAGGATACACACGAGTGACGGCTTCAACGCCTTCAATGTTCTGAGAAAAATTTGATGCTCCGCATTCTGAAGACTTAGAGGTTCCTTGGCAGGCTCAGGATAAATGGCGTCAACAGACATATCCACATCAGGCAGAAAGATCCGATGATTGCGAGCAGATGGTTGATATGAGATAGCGGAGTGAAGTTTAATCAGCCGCATTATCCATGGAGCATAGAACTTCAAGCCAAAAAGATCAGAGCCTGATGCAGCAAGTTGGCGGATGAAGAAGTCCTGTGCATTGAAGCATTTGCCATGAAGAATATAGAAGACCAAAGTCTTCATTGCACCTTCCAGCTTGGCATGTGGAGAATGTCCTTTGATGGGCCAGAGAGTTCGCCTTATGATGTGATAAATAGTCCTGGGCAGATACTCAAGGTCTTCAACGAAGAATTCCTTGGGATATGCAGCATCTTGGGGCAATGGCTTCATCATACTGAGCATCTAACTCATGTTAGGTTCAGGCTTCTGAAAGATGCTCTCCACAGCTTCACTGTGAAGCTGACAGCCATGTTCGTAGAGATCGCCAGGAGTGGGGAGACCAGTGAGCTCAATGACATCAAAGGCTTTGGCTTCGTGATGAACATTTCCTGTCATCCACTCCAGGACCCAAGTCTTCGGATCTCTGTTGTAACCGCGGATGTGAAGTGTGGCATAGAATTGGAGCAGCAACTCTTCATTCCAGTGCTCTTGGTCGGTGACAAACGGCAGCAATCCAACTTCTTTGAAGCAATCCAGAGCTTCTTCCAAACAGGGCAGACCAGCTATTGCTTCAATGTCAAGACGCTTATGGGGGAAGATGCGCCCTTGATTGTACAGAATGCAGGAGTAATAGCTTCGCTGCGGATAGCTCCAGAACCGATCAGAAGATATTATTTCCCTTGAGTAGGGGTTCTTGGAGCTATTGAAGAAAGTGTTGTCTGCTTTGAAGCCATTGACATTGAAGGATCCAGGTGCTGATGCAGGACCTGGAAACCTGGGCAATCTGGGGATTGGCTTCTGTACCTGAGGCCTGTGCTCAACATGATAGTCAAACTGAGGACCAGCAGCAGGCGCAGGAACAGAAGTGGTAGCATCATTGGCTTCATTGATTTCTGGTGCTTTTGTTGGTGTAGGCTCCACATTGGCTTCAGCCATGACAGCGGCAGTGGCGTCAGTGGCAGCCTCAAGATTCTCAACCTCCACTTGATGAGCTGGAGGGTCGGTCACTGTCACGTTCTCCTCGAGAACAGCTTCTTTGTGAGACGGGGGAGTAGCAGCTTTTGGGGTTTCTTCTTCATCGGCTGATGCAGCCGGAATGTCTTCAGCAGTATTAGCTTCAGACTCAGAGACTGGAGGCCTTGGTCCTTTGCGAAGCCTGCGTAACGCTGGCGACGCCTGTGGAGTTGGAGTTGGCTAGGCTGTAAGTGCATCTAGTGCCACCCCTAGTTGGTTTTGGAGTATTGACGACAAACCTAGTTAAGGGACTAATGTGTTTGTGAGAATTGCAGGATAACACAGGTAGAAGTCCCTCATTGATTCGGTTTTCCTACCAGAGATGACCCCTAAAAATGTATGAAGACATTGAAGTCAAAGGTGGTATATGAAGATATTCACATTGAAGACTATGACAAGAGAAGACACCACATGAAGCCTATGGAGCTCGAAGACTTAGATCTTTCGTAGTTCTCTTTCTTATGTGTTGAGTCATAGGAACCACCGTACTGTTAAGTGGGGTCCAAGAGAACCAGTCAGAATGACTGAAGTGATGCTTAAACAAAACCTATGTCTTCGAGTGAAGACTTTGAGAGCGAATCTTGTCCAGAGTTAGGCAAGTCAGCTTTGCTTGTAGCCCAAGTAAAGTTGCCGTGTGAGTTTGAAATCTGACTGTTGGAACACGTGTCAGTTCCTTAGTGACCCAGGGTCATTTCGGACAAATCAGGTCGGGTTGCCAAGTGGCTATAAATAGCCCACCCCCTACAACCATAAACAGTTGGCTGCTCAGATTCAGAGTACGGCTTTTGTCGTTTGAGAGCAACCCACCTCAAAGCCTTTGAGAGAGAATTCCTTGCGAGGATAAAGCCCTAACCACCCAGAGCCAAAGAGAATTAGGCATCACTTAAGTCTTCTTGTCTGTGTGATCTGAAGACTTATTACACTTGAGGACTGTGCATCCTCCAGCCGGTTAGGCGTTGCGTTCTGAGCATCCAAGAGACATTGTGGATTGCCGGTGAACGAAGTCCGTGAAGGTTTGGGAGTCTACCTTGAAGACTTACCAGAGTGATTGGGCGAGGTCTGTGTGACCTTAGCTCAAGGGGAATATGGTGAGGACTGGGTGTCCTGAGCTGCGTGTTCAGGACTGGGTGTCCGGGACTGTGTGTCCTAAGGTTTAAATACCTAGCCGCCCTAACCAGACGTACAGTTGTCACAGCAACTGGAACTGGTCCAACAAATCATTGTCTTCAGCGAGTCACTGGTTTCATCTTCCCTTCCCTTTACTTACTGCTACTCCTTGTGAAGTCATTTTATGTTCGCACTATCTTTCGTCTTCACTAAGTGACTTCTTGTTCTGTGTGGCTTCACAATATCTTCCTACCTAATCCTTACTACATTGCTGCTATTAGTCATTGTGCTTTCACTCTATTGAATACTTGACTATGGCTTGCCTAGTGTAGTCTACCTTCCGCTGCAGGGTAATAGGTTTATTTCTATCGTTTGTCTTCATAACTTCCACGTTTTGAAGACTTTCATAAAAATCGCCTATTCACCCCCCCTCTAGTCGATATAACGCACTTTCATGGGCCTCAAAGTCTTCTTCCTCTTGTGCTTGTGGGTGATCAGCCCATGATGCATCCTGAGCAATTGGCGTCAGAGGACAACCAATGCTGATGAGCTCGCTGTGCGTTAGCACAGGCGATGATACCTGTTGGTGCTCGAGCTGAGGAAGAACTGCATCATCTTCAACATGGTCATGGTGACCAATGTCTTCAGCAGCGATGGGATCAGCTGCTGGAAAGTCTTCAGCTTCATGAGCCCCTGTGAAAGCAGGCTCATGGACAGTCAGTTGGCGCTCTTGAGGTTCAGCGTCAGGGCGAACCATGGAGATGGGGTCAACAATCAAGGGCTCTATGGGAGCAGCCCGTTCCTTCTTGGTCTTCCACTTCTTCTTGGAGGGGGCAGTAGCAGAGGCTTCATGATGTTTCCTCTTCCTTGCTTCAGCCTCAGCAGTCCTCGTCTTCTTCAGCTCTAAAGCGGTTGACCGGGCCTTTGGCTTCGAGCTAGTCATGCTAGTTGGGAAGACAATGGGATCTGCTTCCTGCCTTGGTGCGTTGGGTTCGGCCACAGTGGGCTTCTTCTTCTGCTTGGCAGCCATCCCGGGATCAATGCCCGGACGCCCAAGGGCCTTGCAGCATAATCTTGAAGTTTTTCACCTCTTGCACACTGAGCTTGGCCATATGCTTCTTGAACTGAGCTTTCTCAAAGTCAATCTTTTGCTTCAGTTCAACAATGCGCTGGGCGATAGCTAATTCTGAAGCAATGGCGCCATGGAAGGCGACACTGAGGCCAATGGGTAGTTGCAGATCTTCGAAGCTGATGTTGGGCGTGTCAAACCACTCATCAATGAAGTTGTGGATGATTGTCATGTCAAAGAGAGGCAGATCATTGAAGATTTTTGCTTCTTCTTTACTCTTGATGAGTTGCTCAAGAGCGTCATCTGCAAGATCTTCATCACTGGACAGATCAATGGCATCGTTTCGCAGAATGGCAGCAGCAGTCAGTTCTTGGCCAGTGTGTGGCAGAGGCATCTTGACCTTCTGCGGCTTGGAGATGCGTGAAAAATCTTTAGACTGCACACTGTCTTCAGGAGGTGCAGTGGCCAGTGGCTTCGCCCGTGAGATTTTTGGTGCAGAGGCAGGCTTTGAAGCTTTAGGCTGCTTCAACTTCTTTGGCTTCGGCACTGCAGGCGCTTCATCTGATTCAGTGTCATCTGCAGGCTCATTCACGGCTGTCCCTTGAACCACGATGTGAGTGATGAGACCTTCCAAGTTGTAGAAAGGCCCAAGAAGATTGGGTTCAGCTTCACGAGTTCCATCGGCACGGGGAGCAAAGGGACCAGGATTGAAGTCTAATCCCAAAGACTTCTTATTCTGCTTCGCTGAGTTCTGGGCAAACTGGAAGTTGCGCTTAAACAGATTGTCATCACGACACCATAGCAGTGACGATGGGTCAGCATCCGCAGGCTGTGGTCCACGGACCATGCAGGGATAGAAGCCTTGTTCAATGGCTTCATCTCTTGTCCTGGGTTGAAGATTTTTGTAGAGGATGTCTCCCCATGGTCGCTTGATGGCATTCTTTTCAGCATATTCCTTTGTCACAAATCTGTACTTGAACCACTGTTCTACCCAATAGCGTCGAATCCACTGGATTCGTGTCTTGCACTGATTGTAATCCTCTTCAGGATCTGTCTTGTACAGCTCTGAGAGGTCATCGGGCAGATCTCTTGATGTTTCTCCTCGACGCTTTCTGCCACCCTTCCTTGTTGATTTCTTTGAAGCCATGAACTTTAAACTGAATGGCTTCAATACGTTCAAAGGCTTCAAAGGCTTTCGCTTGCTGGACAAACAGGAACTGGCTTCGGGAGAATTTATGTGATACTGTAAGAATTCTGCAAATGAATGCAGACTATGAGAACCAAGGGATTCTCCCACAGACATGTACCTGTGACAGCATTAAGGTGCGAGGGAAGGGGAAGAGGTCATATGCATTCTTAGAAGATTTTGAAGATAAATCAGTTTAGAAGACATTGACCTCATCGTGCGAAGACATTCACTCATAGATAAGGAGTTGGTTCCAGATTTGTACAAATCCAGGGATCAGTACAAGTGAGGAATCTAACTACTTTGTGAAGCATAAGTGAATATACTAGGCATATTATGAGATGCAGTTTGAAGTGGATCCAACATGTGTGAACAAAAACCACTTGCGGTAGAAAGTGACGAATCTATAGGATCAAAAGGGGCCGTAAAAAGGAAGTTTTATTTACCACACGTAGAACTGCTAGACGGAGTGGAAGGGGAGGCCGAGCAGTTCGATCATCCATGCCCTAACTTGGCGACGGAGGACACCTACGGCGACGGCGGAGAGGACGATGTCCACGGTCGGCGTGAAGACGGCATCGGAGAGGTTGCGGCAGCGAAGTGCTTCGTCGCCGGCGTCATCGAGGGCTAGCGGTGGCGCTAGGGTTCGTGCGAGAGTGGAAGAAGAGATAATGACTGTGGTGAGGCGTGTATTTATAGGGACAGGGGCGGCTCAGTGTTATTACACAAGTGCCCCTGGCGATTCACATCTGAGGAACACATGGCCATCATGCAGCATATCGGGGGTTGTTCCACGTCCCACGCACGCCTGGATTGTCGGGGGGTCGTTCCCACTTCTCTGGGTTTCAGGTGAAGGAATTAGCATTGAAAGCGGACTTAATGTTTGTCTCTGTATCTTCTGCTGACAAGGACGTAGAGAAGACATTTGACAGTTTCAAAAGAATGCATATGATTTGGAGAGATAGACTTTGAGATAGAAAGCATAGAGAGGTTAGGGTCCGATCACATTCACTTAGTTCAAAAGATTCAGCAAGAAGACATAGCTATAAGTGAATGCTGTAGAGGACAGAACACTAGTATATATATAATCAACATAGTGAAGATAATCATGAAGACATGTTGAGATTGAAGCCAAACCAAATGTGAAGACATAGCAAATGTAACGCCATGAGTGAAAAACTTCAAACAGAACATTTGGTGGTGGTGGTGTTACCCACCGTATAGGAAGTATTAGACCCAGACATGGCGCACAATTATCGTGGCGCTCTGAAGTCAAATTCCACATTAATGTATTCACACTTAGAATGTATGTCTTCATTGATTGAAGATATACTTCACTTCGTGTGTTGCACATCTAAGTCATCAATATGCATAAGTGTTAGGATGTGTTCCTGATCACATGACATTTGAGGATTCCAAGATATTTAGCTCACACCGTAACTTGCAAAATCTCTTCTCATCCAAGGGCTTGGTGAAGATATCTGCCAATTGCTCTTCAGTGTTGACGTGTATGATATCAATATCTTCCTTCACAACATGATCTCTGAGAAAATGATGACGAATTTCAATGTGCTTTGTCTTCGAGTGCTGAACTGGGTTGTTGGCAATCTTGATGGTGCTTTCATTGTCGCAGTAGAGTGTCACTTGCTTCAGATGAATGCCATAGTCCTTGAGTGTTTGCTTCATCCACAGAAGCTGAGCGCAGCAAGACCAGCAACAATGTATTCAGATTCAGCAGTGGAGAGAGATACACAGTTCTGCTTCTTTGAAGACCAACATACAAGTGATCGTCCCAGAAAATGACATGTGTTTGATGTAGACTTGCGATCCACCTTGTCACCAGCATAATCAGCATCCGAGAATCCAACCAGATCAAACTCTGAGCCCTTTGGATACCATAATCCTAGAGTTGGGGTGTGAGCCAAATATCGAAGAATTCGCTTCACAGCTAAGTGATGCGACTCCTTTGGTGCCGCTTGGAATCGAGCACACATGCAAACACTAAGCATAATATCTGGCCTAGATGCACATAGATAAAGTAAAGAACCAATTATGGAGCGGTATACCTTTCGATCTATAACATCCCAAAATTCTAAATTTTGGAATGTTATAATAAATAGATAGATTTGATTGATTGTTTGATTGATTGTCTGAAAGTGAGTGAATTCGAAACTTTTGAAAGTTAAATGAGAGGGAATAAAAGGACTTTCCCAAACTTTCATATTTGCTTTTATGATCTCCATGAATTCAAAATGAATTCAAATTCTTTTCAACACAAAACCCTAGAGAGAAGATGACATGACTTCTTCCATTTAAAATGAAAAGGGTGTTTGAAAAATATTTGAATTCCATTGGGAAATATTTTCCACTTCAGAAACTTTATGCAACTCAATGATTTTCACGAGAGAAGATAAAATGACTTCTTCAAATTATGAAATATGAGTTGGGAGTTTTAAAGGATCAATTTCAAGTCCTTTTGGAATTAATTTTCAATTTGGATTTATTTGAGTTTTATTCAAATTATTTTTCTCCAAAAATAAAATATATGGAAATTAGGGTAACATGATTCCCTACAACAGAAAATTGGAGAAAAATTAATTTGAAATCATTTTGGTATTTTTAATGATTTTTGTTGGATTTTAATAGACCAGTAGCACTCTTTGTATTTAGAATTTGTGTGTTTTATTTGAATTATAAAAATGTTCATGTCGTAGAAAATCTTTTTCTGAAAATTTTGATATATTATGCCTATATAATATTAATTATTTTGCTTTTATTTTTTGTCTGGAAAAAATATGTTTAAAAAAAACCCCTCGCCGACTGGGCCGGCCCAGCTCCCAGGCCAGGCCACGGCCCAGCCCACGCCGCCGCCATCCCCGAGCTCCCGAGCGGGAGACCGGCCGCCGCACGCCTCCCGAGCGCCGGCCTCGACGGCCGTGACCGCCCCAGCCTCTCCTTGGCCCCTTCCCCAAGGCCGTCGCCCCTTCTTATAAATCCGCCGCCGCCCTCTCTCTCCTGCAGCCGCCGCCTGCCCTCCCGCATCCTGAGCCGCCGCCGCCACAGATCGCCGCCGCGCCGCCGGTAGCAGCTGCCTCCGCGCCGCTGCTCTGCCGCGTCGCCGACCGCCGCCCGCGCCGCATCGCCGTGCCCCGCGCCGCCTCAGCCGTGCGCCTCGCCATCTTCCCGACGACTGGAGCCGCCCGCCGGAGCCCCGTGCCGCCTCGCCGGAGCTCGCCGGTCCGATCTGCCGCTGCCGCCGACCGCCTGCCGGTTTTCGGCGAAAAACCGATCGAACCGGGTATAACCGCCGCCCGGTTTTCTCGGTTTTCCTTTTAGTTCGGTTTTCTGAAAAAAAACCTGGTTTATTACTTAACGAACGTTTTCTGTTTAGTTAGTTTAGTGAACGTTTTCTTTCTGTAGATCTGTTTAGCGAACGTTCGTTCGATAGGATTTTTCTTTTTCTTTTTAATTTCGGCCAGGGACCTATCTGTGATGACTTTATTTACAGTTTAGTCCCTGAACTTCAAACGATCATCTAACTTTTTACTCGTTTAGTCCAAATACAACGAAACCAACGCCCACTTCTTCGTTATGATCTCCTCTATCCAGTAATCCAACTCAAACATGTTTTTGAAAAGTTTAAAATTTGAATTAGATCAGATTTGAATTCAAACTTCGTTTGATCATAACTTGAGTTTCGTAGCTCCGTTTGAGTTGATTCTTTTTGCAAATCGAAGCTCTTGACCTAAACATTCTAATAAGGCCAAATTCACATAATTTTGGTACTGTTAGAAATTGTTTTATGTTGCAAGAGTTATTTGCTTGGTTTCGATGTTTTCCGAATTGTTTTCTTCGTTCTTTCTGATCTTTTGAGTGATTGCTTATGTGTGGTTACTATTGCTTGCTTACGATAGATTGACCGGAGTGTGACGAGTAGATCTATCAAGAGTTTTGAGTGCGAATCATCTTCATGAGTTTTGAGTGCGAATCATCTTCATCAACATTGCAGGCAAGTTCACACTTTGATCATACCTTTTTCTACAACCCAGTTTTATTGCATTAGATCAATCCTCACACATTGCATGATTAGGATCTAATTAAATTGTGGGATGGGAAGTAGATGAGGTAGTACCTATTACCTGTTTATTATCAAACCTTTGGGAGTTACTTCTACGTTTGCTTATTATGCCATGCTATGCCCGTAGACGTGGATTGGGTGAGTGATATCCATGACAGATGTGAGATTGATAATTAAGGGTTTATCTAAGGTGGCAACCTAAACACACATCTGGGTGGATTGAGGCACCTGGGGATTCCAGGACTTGCCTGTTTTTATTTTGGACCGCCACCCAGGCTCAAAGGGATCATGAGATTATTCATACTAGAAACTTCCGTGTGCAGCCACAAGCCATTATGGGCTCTGGCATAGTTGAGTAAGACGTGCGAACTCTTACAGGGTAGACTAGCAGATGTAGGGGAAAGTAGGTGTACCGGTCTATCCGTCATAAGGTGCTAGCGCTTCTGAAAGACTGTGTCTCGGCCATCCGTTTCTCAAACACCATGTAGTGCGAGAAATCCAACGGAGGCGATCGAGTCTTGTGGGGAAAAGTGCGCAAACCTCTGCAGAGTGTATAAACTAATCATGATTAGCCGTGTCCCCGGTTATGGACATCTTGAGTATCTAGTTCTTGGATTATCCTGTTGATCTCATCACGTTACTTTAAATGAATATTGTTGGGTTTAATGATGATGCTTAATTGGGATTGAGAATGCTGTCAACCATTCTCAATGTTCAACAACCACCATGATAGTTAATTAAAATGTATTCCTTTGCAGTAGGGAAAAATTTGCTTTACGCAAAAACCTTATAACCATAGAGCTTTTCCACCAGCCAAATATGCATGCAGTGATAGCCTTTATTCATCATTCTCTATGGTGTGAATTTGCCAGTACATTCAATGTACTGACCCTCTGTGGCTGCAACGTCTCATGTTGCAGGATTATCTTACGACGAGTAAGTGATACGTTAGGGTTATGATTTCTACACTCAACTTTGCCGTTGGTGCTGATGGGAATCCACAACCTTGTTACTTCCGCTAATTTGGATTTGAGGTAATAGTATTTACGTTACTTTTACATGTGATTTACCTCTGTTATAAATCCTCGAGTACTGTGTGTGTCAGCATACCGATCCAGGGATGACACTTAAGCACAGAGACTTGATCCATTCGGGTCGGCTCGCTACATGATCGAACTGTTGGGTTTCGTAGTAATTTCAAAAAATTTCCTACGCACATGCAAGATCATGGTGATGCATAGCAACGAGAGGGGGAGTATGATCTACATACCTAGTAGATCGACAACGGAAGCGTTTGGTTGATGTAGTCGTACGTCTTCACGATCCGACCGATCAAGCACCGAAACTACGGCACCTCCGAGTTCTGGCACACGTTCAGCTCGATGACGATCCCCGGACTCTGATCCAGCAAAGCGTCGGGGAAGAGTTCCGTCAGCACGACGGCGTGGTGACGATCTTGACGTGCTACTGCTGCAGGGCTTCGCCTAAGCACCGCTACAATATTATTGAGGACTATGGTGGCTGGGGGCGCCGCACACGGCTAAGGAATAGATTACGTGGATCAACTTGTGTGTTCTATGGTGCCTCTGCCTCAGTATATAAAGGACCAAAGGGGGGGAAGGCTGGCCGGCCACATAGGGCGCGCCAGGAGAGTCCTACTCCCTCTGGGAGTAGGATTCCCCCCCAATCCTAGTTGGAATAGGATTCGCGGAGGGGGAAAAGAGAGAGGGGGGCCGGCCACCTCTCCTTGTCCTAATAGGACTAGGGGAAGGGGGGAGGCGCACGGCCTATCTTGGGCTGCCCCTTCTCTTTTCCACTAAAGCCCACTAAGGCCCATATAGCTCCCGGGGGGTTCCGGTAACCTCCCGGTACTCCGGTAAAATCCTGATTTCACCCGGAACACTTCCGATATCCAAACATAGGCTTCCAATATATCAATCTTTATGTCTCGACCATTTCGAGACTCCTCGTCATGTCCGTGATCACATTCGGGACTCCGAACAACCTTCGGTACATCAAAATGGATAAACTCATAATATAACTATCATCGTAACCTTAAGCGTGCGGACCCTACGGGTTCGAGAACAATGTAGACATGACCGAGACACGTCTCCGGTCAATAACCAATAGCGGGACCTAGATGCCCATATTGGCTCCTACATATTCTACGAAGATCTTTATCGGCCAGACCGCATAACAACATATGTCGTTCCCTTTGTCATCGGTATGTTACTTGCCCGAGATTCGATCGTCGGTATTCCAAATACCTAGTTCAATCTCGTTACCGGCAAGTCTCTTTACTCGTTCTGTAATACATCATCCCGCAACTAACTTAGTAGTTGCAATGCTTGCAAGGCTTAAGTGATGTGCATTACCGAGAGGGCCGAGAGATACCTCTCCGACAATCGGAGTGACAAATCCTAATCTCGAAATACGCCAACCCAACATGTACCTTTGGAGACACCTGTAGTACTCCTTTATAATCACCCAGTTACGTTGTGACGTTTGGTAGCACCCAAAGTGTTCCTCCGGCAAACGGGAGTTGCATAATCTCATAGTTGTAGGAACATGTATAAGTCATGAAGAAAGCAATAGCAACATACTAAACGATCGGGTGCTAAGCTAATGGAATGGGTCATGTCAATCAGATCATTCACTTAATGATGTGATCCCGTTAATCAAATAACAACTCATTGTTCATGGTTAGGAAACATAACCATCTTTGATTAACGAGCTAGTCAAGTAGAGGCATACTAGTGACACTTTGTTTGTCTATGTATTCACACATGTATTATGTTTCCAGTTAATACAATTCTAGCATGAATAATAAACATTTATCATGATATAAGGAAATAAATAATAACTTTATTATTGCCTCTAGGGCATATTTCCTTCAGTCTCCCACTTGCACTAGAGTCAATAATCTAGATTACACAGTAATGATTCTCACACCCATGGAGCCTTGGTGCTGATCATGTTTTGCTCGTGGAAGAGGCTTAGTCAACGGGTCTGCAACATTCAGATCCGTATGTATCTTGCAAATCTCTATGTCTCCCACCTGGACTAGATCCCGGATGGAATTGAAGCGTCTATTGATGTGCTTGGTTCTCTTGTGAAATCTGGATTCCTTTGCCAAGGCAATTGCACCAGTATTGTCACAAAAGATTTTCATTGGACCCGATGCACTAGGTATGACACCTAGATCGGATATGAACTCCTTCATCCAGACTCCTTCATTTGCTGCTTCCGAAGCAGCTATGTACTCCGCTTCACATGTAGATCCCGCTACAACGCTTTGTTTAGAACTGCACCAACTTACAGCCCCACCGTTTAATGTAAACACGTATCCGGTTTGCGATTTAGAATCGTCCGGATCTGTGTCAAATCTTGCATCAACGTAACCTTTTACGATGAGCTCTTTGTCACCTCCATATACGAGAAACATATCCTTAGTCCTTTTCAGGTATTTCAGGATGTTCTTGACCGCTGTCCAGTGATCCACTCCTGGATTACTTTGGTACCTCCCTGCTAGACTTATAGCAAGGCACACATCAGGTCTGGTACACAGCATTGCATACATGATAGTGTTGGGGAACGTAGCAGAAATTCAAAATTTTCCTACGTGTCACCAAGATCTATCTATGGAGAGACTAGCAACGAGAGGAAGGAGAGTGCATCTACATACCCTTGTAGATCGCTAAGCGGAAGCGTTCAAGTGAACAGGGTTGATGGAGTCGTACTCGTCGTGATTCAAATCACCGATGACCAAGTGCCGAACGCACGGCACCTCCGCGTTCAACACACGTACAGCCCGGTGACGTCTCCCACGCCTTGATCCCAGCAAGGAGAGAGGGAGAGGTTGAGGAAGACTCCATCCAAGCAGCAAACGACATGGTGGTGGTGGAGGAGCGGGCAATCCTGCAGGGCTTCGCCAAAGCAGCCGGAGAGGAGAAGGACTTGGGAGAGAGGGAGGGCTGCCAAAGGAAAAGGTGGTGGTCCTAAGAGGCCCTCCTACCCTCACTATATATAGGGACCAAGGGGGGGGTGCGCCAGCCCTAGGATCTAATCTCCTAGGGGGCGGCGGCCAGGGGAGGTTTCCCTCCTCCCCAAAGGCACCTAGGAGGTGCCTCCCTCCTTGGGACTCTTCCTTAGGGTTCCCCTTCCCTAGGCGCATGGGCCATAAGGGAAGTGCGCCCCAGCCCACTTTGGGCTGGATCCCTTCCCTTTCAGCCCATGGGACCCTCCGGGATAAGGTGGCCCACCCGGTGGGCCCCCGGGACCTTCCGGTGGTCCCGGTACAATACCGATGACCCGAAACTTGTCCCGATGGCCGAAATAGGACTTCCTATATATAAATCTTACCTCCGGACCATTCCGGAACTCTCATGACGTCCGGGATCTCATCCGGGACTCCGAACAATATTCGGTAACCACATACAAGCTTCTTTATAACCCTAAGCGTCATCGAACCTTAAGTGTGTAGACCCTACAGGTTCGGGAGACATGCAGACATGACGAGACGTTCTCCGGTCCAATAACCAACAGCGGGATCTGGATACCCATGTTGGCTCCACCATGTTCCCACGATGATCTCATCGATGAACCGACGATGTTCAAGGACTCTAATCAATCCCGTATACAATTCCTTTGTCTAGCGGTATTGTACTGCCCGAGATTCGAATCGTCGGTATCCCTATACCTTGTTCATCTCGTTAACCGGCAAAGTCTCTTTACTCGTTCCGT
Source organism: Triticum urartu (assembly GCF_003073215.2). Lineage (NCBI taxonomy): Eukaryota > Viridiplantae > Streptophyta > Magnoliopsida > Poales > Poaceae > Triticum > Triticum urartu. Next base: position 154,799,408 of record NC_053022.1, on the reverse strand, counting down.
AACACATCATCCCGTGATTCAACTCCTTGTCACATTGCGCATATGATGATGTCCTACCCGAGTGGGCCCAGAGATTAACCTCTCGCTTACACGGAGTGACAAATCCAGTCTCGATTCGTGTCCAACCCAACAGACACTTTCGGAGATACCTGTAGTGCACCTTTATAGTCACCCAGTTACGTTGTGACGTTTGATACACCCAAAGCACTCCTACGGTATCCGGGAGTTGCACAATCTCATGGTCTAAGGAAATGATACTTGACATTAGAAAAGCTTTAGCATACGAACTACACGATCTAGTGCTATGCTTAGGATTGGGTCTTGTCCATCACATCATTCTCCTAATGATGTGATCCCGTTATCAACGACATCCAATGTCCATGGTCAGGAAACCGTAACCATCTATTGATCAACGAGCTAGTCAACTAGAGGCTTACTAGGGACATGGTGTTGTCTATGTATCCACACATGTATCTGAGTTTCCTTTCAATACAATTATAGCATGGATAATAAACGATTATCATGAACAAGGAAATATAATAATAACTAATTTATTATTGCCTCTAGGGCATATTTCCAATAGTCTCCCACTTGCACTAGAGTCAATAATCTAGTTCACATCGCCATGTGATTAACACTCACAGGTCACATCGCCATGTGACCAACATCCAAAGAGTTTACTAGAGTCAGTAATCTAGTTCACATCACTATGTGATTAGCACTCAATGAGTTCTGGGTTTGATCATGTTGCTTGTGAGAGAGGTTTTAGTCAACGGGTCTGAACCTTTCAGATCCGTGTGTGCTTTACAAATCTCTATGTCATCTCCTAGATGTAGCTACCACGTTCTATTTGGAGCTTATTCCAAATAACCGTTCTACTATACGAATCCAGTTTACTACTCAGAATAATCTAGATTAGTGTCAAAGTTTGCATCGGCGTAACCCTTTACGACGAACTCTTTTACCACCTCCATAATCGAGAAAATTCCTTAGTCCACTAGTTACTAAGGATAACTTTGACCGCTGTCCTGTGATCCATTCTTGGATCACTCTGGTACCCCTTGACTGACTCATGGCAAGGCACACTTCAGGTGCGGTACACAGCATAGCATACTGTAGAGCCTATGTCTTAAGCATAGGGGATGACCTTCGTCCTTTCTCTCTATTCTGCCGCGGTCGAGCTTTAAGTCTTAACTTCATACCTTACAACTCAGGCAAGAACTCCTTCTTTGACTGATCCATCTTGAACACCTTCAAGATCACGTCAAGGCATGTGCTCATTTGAAAGTTCCATTAAGCGTTTTGATCTATCCTTTATAGATCTTGATGCTCAATGCTCAAGCAGCTTAATCCAGGCTTTCCATTGAAAAAAGCTTTCCCAATAACCCTATATGCTTTCCAGAAATTCTACATCATTTCTGATCAACAATGTGTCAACAACATATACTCATCAGAAATTCTATAGTGCTCCCACTCACTTCTTTGGAAATACAAGTTTCTCATAAACTTTATATAAACCCAAAATCTTTGATCATCTCATCAAAGCGTACATTCCAACTCCGAGATGCTTACTTCAGTCCTCAAAAGGATTGCTGGAGCTTTGCATACTTATTAGCATCTTTCAGGATTGACAAAACCTTCCGGTTGTATCATATACAACCTTTCCTCAAGAAAATCGTCGAGGAAACAATGTTTTGACATCCTATCTGCAAGATTTCATAAATAATGCAGTAATCGCTAATATAATTCCAACAGACTCTTAGCATCGCTACGAGTGAGAAAGTCTCATCATAGTCAACTCCTTGAACTTGTCGGAAAACATCTTAACGACAAGTCGAGCTTTCTTAATGGTGACACTTACCATCATTGTCTGTCTTCCTTTTAAAATCCATCTGTACTCAATAGCATTACGACCATCGAGCCGTTCTGCCAAAGTCTACACTTTGTTTTCATACATGGATCCTCTCTCGGATTATATGGCCTCGAGCCATTTATCGGAATCCGGGCCCACCATCGCTTCTCCATAGCTCGTAGGTTCATTGTTGTCTAGCAACATGACTTCCAAGACAGGATTATGTACCACTCTGAAGTAGTACGCATCCTTGTCATCCTACGAGGTTTGATAGTGACTTGATCTGAAGTTTCATGATCACCATCATAAGCTTCCACTTCAATTGGTGTAGGTGCCACAGGAACAACTTCCTGTGCCCTGCCACACACTAGTTGAAGAGACGGTTCAATAACCTCATCAAGTCTCCACCATCCTCCCACTCAATTCTTTCGAGAGGAACTTTTCCTCGAGAAAGGACCCGATTCTAGAAACAATCCCTTATTGCTTTCGAATCTGAGACAGGAGGTATACCCAACTGTTTTGGGTGTCCTATGAAGATGCATTTATCCGCTTTGGGTTTGAGCTTATCAGCCTGAAACTTTTTCACATAAGCGTCGCAGCCCCAAACTTTTAAGAAATGACAGCTTAGGTTTCTCTAAACCATAGTTCATATGGTGTCATCTCATCGGAATTACGTGGTGCCCCTTTTAAAGTGAATGTGGTTGTCTCTAATGCCTAACCCATAAACTATTGTGGTAATTCGATAAGAGACATCATGGTATGCATCATATCCAATAGGGTGCAGTTATGATGTTCGGACACACCATCACACTATGGTGTTCCAGGCTGTATCAGTTGTGAAAAAATTTCCACAATGTCTTAATTCTGTGCCAAACTCGTAATTCAGATATTCATCTCTATGATCATATCATAGATATTTTTATCCTCTTATCACGACGATCTTCCAACTTCACACTGAAATTACTTGAACCTTTCAATAATTCAGACTCGTGATTCATCAAGTAAATATACTCAACATCTACTCAAATCATCTGTGAAGTAAAAACATAACGATATCCACTACATGCCTCAGCACTCATTGGATTGCACACATCAAAATGTATTACTTCCAACAGGTTGCTTTCTAGTTCCATTTTACTGAAACCGAGGCTTTCAGTCATCTTGCCCATGTGGTATGATTTGCATGTCTCAAGTGATTCAAAATCAAGTGAGTCCAAACAGTCCATTTGCATGGAGTTTCTTCATGCATATACACCAATAGACATGGTTCGCATGCCTCAAACTTTTCAAAACGAGTGAGCCCAAAGATCCATCAACATGGAGCTTCTTCATGCGTTTTATACCGATATGACTTACGTGGCAGTGCCACAAGTAGGTGGTACTATCATTACTATCTTTTGGCATGAACATGTGTATCACTACGATCGAGATTCAATGAACCATTCATTTTAGGTGCAAGACCATTGAAGGTATTATTCAAATAAACAGAGTAACCATTATTCTCCTTAAATGAATAACCGTATCGCGATAGACATAATCCAATCATGTCTATGCTCAACGCAAACACCAAACTCGATGGTAGAGGGAGCTTGCGATGCTTGATCATATCAACATTGGAAACACTTCCAACACATATCGTCAGCTCACCTTTAGCTAGTCTCCGTTTTATTCCGTAGCTTTTATTTCGAGTTACTAACACTTAGCAACTGAACCGGTATCTAATACCCTGGTGCTACTAGGAGTACTAGTAAAGTACACATCAACACAATGTATATCCAATATACTTCTATCGACCTTGCCAGCCTTCTCATCTACCAAGTATCTAGGGTAATTCTGCTCCAGTGGCTGTTCCCCTTATTACAGAAGCACTCAGTCTCGGGTTTGGGTTCAACCTTGGGTTTCTTCACTAGAGCAGCAGCTGAATTGCCGTTTCATGAAGTATCCCTTTGTTCCCTTGCCCTTCTTGAAACTAGTGGTTTCACCAACCATCAACAATTGATGCTCCTTCTTGATTTCTACTTTTGTGGTGTCAAACATCGCGAATATCTCAAGGATCATCATATATGTCCCTGATATATTATAGTTCATCACGAAGCTCTAGCAGCTTGGTGGTAATGACTTCGGAGAAACATCACTATCTTATCTGGAAGATCAACTCCCACTTGATTCAAATGATTGTTGTACTCAGACAATCCGAGCACAAGCTCAACAATTGAGCTTTTCTCCTTAGTTTGCAGGTTAACAAAATCGTCGGAGGTCTTATACCTCTTGACGTGGGCACGAGCCTGAAATCCCAATTTCAGCCCTCAAAACATCTCATATGTTTTGCGACGTTTCAAAAACCGTCTTCGGTGCCTTAACTCTAAACCGTTTAACTGAACTATCACGTAGTTATCAAAACGTGTATGTCAGATGTTCGCAACATCCACAGACAACGTTCGAGGTTCAGCACACTGAGCGGTGCATTAAGGACATAAGCCTTCTATGAAGCAATGAGGACAATCCTCGGTTTACGGACCTAGTCCGCATAATTGCTACTATCAACTTTCAACTAAATTTTCTCTAGGAACATAACTAAACAGTAGAACTGAAGCGCGAGCTATGACATAATTTGCGAAGACCTTTTGACTATGTTCAGGATAATTAAGTTCATCTTATGAACTCCCACTCAGATAGACATCCCTCTAGTCATCTAAGTGATTACATGATCCGAGTCAACTAGGCCGTGTCCGATCATCACGTGAGACGAACTAGCCAACGTCGGTGAACATCTTCATGTTGATCGTATCTTCTATACGACTCATGCTCGACCTTTCGGTCTTCTGTGTTCCGAGGCCATGTCTGTACATGCTAGGCTCGTCAAGTTAACCCTAAGTGTTTTGCATGTGTAAAACTGTCTTACACCCGTTGTATGTGAACGTAAGGATCTATCACACCCGATCATCACGGCGTGCTTCGAAACGACGAACTGTAGCAACGGTGCACAGTTAGGGGAGAACACTTCTTGAAATTTTAATGAGGGATCATCTTATTTACTACCGTCGTTCTAAGGAAATAAGATGTATAAACATGATAAACATCTCATGCAATCAAATAGTGACATGATATGGCCAATATCATATTGCTCCTTTTGATCTCCATCTTCGGGGCTCCATGATCATCATTGTCACCGGCATGACACCATGATCTCCATCATCATGATCTCCATCATCGTGTCTTCTTGAAGTTGTCACGTCATCTATTACTCCTACTACTACAGCTAACGGTTAGCAATAAAGTAAAGTAATTACATGACGTTTATGTTGACACGCAGGTCATAAATAAATTAAGACAACTCCTATGGCTCCTGCCGGTTGTCATACTCATCGACATGCAAGTCGTGATTCCTATTACAAGAACATGATCAATCTCATACATCACATATATCATTCATCACATCCTTTGGGCCATATCACATCACATAGCATACCCTGCAAAAACAAGTTAGACGTCCTCTAATTGTTGTTTGCATGTTTTACGTGGCTGCTATGGGTTTCTAGCAAGAACGGTTCTTACCTACGCAAAGACCACAACGTGATATGCCAATTGCTATTTACCCTTCATAAGGACCCTTTTCATCGAATCCGATCCGACTAAAGTGGGAGAGACAGACACCCGCCAGCCACCTTATGCAACTAGTGCATGTTTGTCGGTGGAACCGGTCTCACGTAAGAGTACGTGTAAGGTTGGTCCGGGCCGCTTCATCCCACGATGCCGCCGAATCAAGATAAGACTAGTAACGGCAAGCATATTGAACAAAATCAACGCCCACAACTACTTTGTGTTCTACTCGTGCATAGAATCTACGCAATAGACCTAGCTCATGATGCCACTGTTGGGGAACGTAGCAGAAATTCAAAATTTTCCTACGTGTCACCAAGATCTATCTATGGAGAGACTAGCAACGAGAGGAAGGAGAGTGCATCTACATACCCTTGTAGATCGCTAAGCGGAAGCGTTCAAGTGAACAGGGTTGATGGAGTCGTACTCGTCGTGATTCAAATCACCGATGACCAAGTGCCGAACGCACGGCACCTCCGCGTTCAACACACGTACAGCCCGGTGACGTCTCCCACGCCTTGATCCAGCAAGGAGAGAGGGAGAGGTTGAGGAAGACTCCATCCAACAGCAGCACAACGGCATGGTGGTGGTGGAGGAGCGTGGCAATCCTGCAGGGCTTCGCCAAGCACCAAGGGAGAGGAGAAGGACTTGGGAGAGAGGGAGGGCTGCACCAAAGGCAAAGGTGTGTCTCAAGAGGCCCTCCTACCCTCACTATATATAGGGATCCCAAAGGGGGGGGGTGCGCCAGCCCTAGGAGATCTAATCTCCTAGGGGGCGGCGGCCAGGGGAGGTTTCCCTCCCCCCAAAGGCACCTAGGAGGTGCCGTCCCTCCTTGGGACTCTTCCTTAGGGTTCCCCCTTCACCCTAGGCGCATGGGCCATAAGGGAAGTGGCGCCCCAGCCCACTTTGGGATGGATCCCTTCCCACTTCAGCCCATGGGACCCTCCGGGATAGGTGGCCCCACCCGGTGGGCCCCCGGGACCCTTCCGGTGGTCCCGGTACAATACCGATGACCCCGAAACTTGTCCCGATGGCCGAAATAGGTCTTCCTATATATAAATCTTTACCTCCGGACCATTCCGGAACTCCTCGTGACGTCCGGGATCTCATCCGGGACTCCGAACAATATTCGGTAACCACATACAAGCTTCCTTTATAACCCTAGCGTCATCGAACCTTAAGTGTGTAGACCCTACAGGTTCGGGAGACATGCAGACATGACCGAGACGTTCTCCGGTCAATAACCAACAGCGGGATCTGGATACCCATGTTGGCTCCCACATGTTCCACGATGATCTCATCGGATGAACCACGATGTCAAGGACTCAATCAATCCCGTATACAATTCCCTTTGTCTAGCGGTATTGTACTTGCCCGAGATTCGATCGTCGGTATCCCTATACCTTGTTCAATCTCGTTACCGGCAAGTCTCTTTACTCGTTCCGTAACACATCATCCCGTGATCAACTCCTTGGTCACATTGCGCATATGATGATGTCCTACCGAGTGGGCCCAGAGATACCTCTCCGCTTACACGGAGTGACAAATCCCAGTCTCGATTCGTGTCAACCCAACAGACACTTTCGGAGATACCTGTAGTGCACCTTTATAGTCACCCAGTTACGTTGTGACGTTTGATACACCCAAAGCACTCCTACGGTATCCGGGAGTTGCACAATCTCATGGTCTAAGGAAATGATACTTGACATTAGAAAAGCTTTAGCATACGAACTACACGATCTAGTGCTATGCTTAGGATTGGGTCTTGTCCATCACATCATTCTCCTAATGATGTGATCCCGTTATCAACGACATCCAATGTCCATGGTCAGGAAACCGTAACCATCTATTGATCAACGAGCTAGTCAACTAGAGGCTTACTAGGGACATGGTGTTGTCTATGTATCCACACATGTATCTGAGTTTCCTTTCAATACAATTATAGCACGGATAATAAACGATTATCATGAACAAGGAAATATAATAATAACTAATTTATTATTGCCTCTAGGGCATATTTCCAACAGATAGATCCTATGGCTGATGCATAGGGAACATCTTTCATATTCTCTCTATCTTCTGCAGTGGTCGGGCATTGAGTCTTACTCAAGTTCACACCTTGTAACACAGGCAAGAACCCTTTCTTTGCTTGATCCATTTTGAACTTCTTCAAAATTTTGTTAAGGTATGTGGTTTGTGAAAGTCCAATTAAGCGTTTTGATCTATCTCTATAGATCTTAATGCCTAATATGTAAGCAGCTTCACCAAGGTCTTTCATTGAAAAACTCTTATTCAAGTATCCCTTTATGCTATCCAGAAATTCTACATCATATCCAATTAGTAATATGTCATCCACATATAATATCAGAAATGCTACAGAGCTCCCACTCACTTTCTTGTAAATACAGGCTTCTCCAAAAGTCTGTATAAAACCAAATGCTTTGATCACACTATCAAAACGTTTATTCCAACTCCGAGAGGCTTGCACCAGTCCATAAATGGATCGCTAGAGCTTGCACACTTTGTTAGCTCCCTTTGGATCGACAAAACCTTCTGGTTGCATCATATACAACTCTTCTTCCAGAAATCCATTCAGGAATGCAGTTTTGACATCCATCTGCCAAATTTCATAATCATAAAATGCGGCAATTGCTAACATGATTTGGACAGACTTAAGCATCGCTACGGGTGAGAAGGTCTCATCGTAGTCAATCCCTTGAACTTGCCGAAAACCTTTTGCGACAAGTCGAGCTTTGTAGACAGTAATATTACCATCAGCGTCAGTCTTCTTCTTGAAGATCCATTTATTCTCAATTGCTTGCCGATTATCGGGCAAGTCAACCAAAGTCCATACTTTGTTCTCATACATGGATCCCATCTCAGATTTCATGGCTTCGAGCCACTTTGCGGAATCTGGGCTCACCATCACTTTTTCATAGTTTGTAGGTTCATCATGATCTAGCAGCATGACTTCCAGAACGGGATTACCGTACCACTCTGGCGCGGATCTTACTCTGCTTGATCTACGAGGTTCAGTAGTATCTTGTTCTGAAGTTTCATGATCATTATCAATAGCTTCCTCACTAACTGGTGTAGGTGTCACAGAAACAGTTTTCTGTGATGTACTACTTTCCAATAAGGGAGCAGGTACAGTTACCTTGTCAAGTTCTACTTTCCTCCCACTCACTTCTTTCGAGAGAAACTCCTTCTCTAGAAGGTTTCCGAATTTAGCAACAAAAGTCTTGCCTTCGGATCTATGATAGAAGGTGTATCCAATAGTCTCCTTTGGATATCCTATGAAGACACATTTCTCCGATTTGGGTTCGAGCTTATCAGGTTGAAGCTTTTTCACATAAGCATCGCAGCCCCAAACTTTCAGAAACGACAACTTTGGTTTCTTGCCAAACCACAGTTCATAAGGCGTCGTCTCAACGGATTTTGATGGTGCCCTATTTAACGTGAATGCGGCCGTCTCTAGAGCGTATCCCCAAAACGATAGCGGTAAATCAGTAAGAGACATCATAGATCGCACCATATCCAGTAAAGTACGATTACGACGTTCGGACACACCATTACGCTGTGGTGTTCCGGGTGGCGTGAGTTGCGAAACTATTCCACAATTTTTCAAATGTACACCAAACTCGTAACTCAAATATTCTCCTCCACGATCAGATCGTAGAAACTTTATTTTCTTGTTACGATGATTTTCAACTTCACTCTGAAATTCCTTGAACTTTTCAAATGTTTCAGACTTATGTTTCATTAAGTAGATATACCCATATCTGCTTAAATCATCTGTGAAGGTGAGAAAATAACGATATCCGCCATGAGCCTCAATATTCATCGGACCACATACATCTGTATGTATGATTTCCAACAAATTTGTTGCTCTCTCCATAGTACCGGAGAATGGCGTTTTGGTCATCTTGCCCATGAGGCACGGTTCGCAAGTACCAAGTGATTCATAATCAAGTGGTTCCAAAAGTCCATCAGTATGGAGTTTCTTCATGCGCTTTACACTGATATGACCTAAACGGCAGTGCCACAAATAAGTTGCACTATCATTATCAACTCTACATCTTTTGGCTTCAACATTATGAATATGTGTGTTACTACTATCGAGATTTAACAAGAATAGACCACTCTTCAAGGGTGCATGACCATAAAAGATATTACTCATATAAATAGAACAACCATTATTCTCTGATTTAAATGAATAACCGTTTCGCATCAAACAAGATCCAGATATAATGTTCATGCTTAACGCTGGCACCAAATAACAATTATTTAGGTCTAATACTAATCCCGAAGGTAGATGTAGAGGTAGCGTGCCGACTGCGATCACATCGACTTTGGAACCGTTTCCCACGCGCATCGTCAGCTCATCCTTAGCCAATCTTCGCTTAATCCGTAGTCCCTGTTTCGAGTTGCAAATATTAGCAACAGAACCAGTATCAAATACCCAGGTGCTACTGCGAGCATTAGTAAGGTACACATCAATAACATGTATATCACATATACCTTTGTTCACCTTGCCATCCTTCTTATCCGCCAAATACTTGGGGCAGTTCCGCTTCCAGTGACCAGTCTGCTTGCAATAGAATCACTCAGTTTCAGGCTTAGGTCCAGGTTTGGGTTTCTTCTCTTGAGTAGCAACTTGCTTGCCGTTCTTTTTGAAGTTCCCCTTCTTCTTCCCTTTGCCCTTTTTCTTGAAACTAGTGGTCTTGTTGACCATCAACACTTGATGCTCCTTCTTGATTTCTACCTCCGCAGCTTTCAGCATCGCGAAGAGCTCGGGAATAGTCTTATTCATCCCTTGCATATTATAGTTCATCACAAAGCTCTTGTAGCTTGGTGGCAGTGATTGGAGAATTCTGTCGATGACGCAATCATCTGGAAGATTAACTCCCAATTGAATCAAGTGATTATTATACCCAGACATTTTGAGTATATGCTCACTAACATAACTGTTCTCCTCCATCTTGCAGCTATAGAACTTAATGGAGACTTCATATCTCTCAATCCGGGCATTTGCTTGAAATATTAACTTCAACTCCTGGAACATCTCATATGCTCCATGACGTTCAAAACGTCGTTGAAGTCCCGATTCTAAGCCGTAAAGCATGGCACACTGAACTATCGAGTAGTCATCAGCTTTGCTCTGCCAGACGTTCATAACATCCGGCGTTGCTCCTGCAGCAGGCCTGGCACCCAGCGGTGCTTCCAGGACGTAATTCTTCTATGCAGCAATGAGGATAATCCTCAAGTTACGGACCCAGTCCATGTAATTGCTACCATCATCTTTCAACTTTGCTTTCTCAAGGAATGCATTAAAATTCAACAGAACAACAGCACGATCCATCTATCTAGAATCAAACATAAACAAGCAAGATACTATGAGGGACTAAGTTCATGATAAATTTAAGTTCAGTTAATCATATTACTTAAGAACTCCCACTTAGATAGACATCCCTCTAATCCTCTAAGTGATCACGTGATCCAAATCAACTAAACCATGTCCGATCATCACGTGAGATGGAGTAGTTTCATTGGTGAACATTGCTATGTTGATCATATCTACTATATGATTCACGCTCGACCTTTCGGTCTCCGTGTTTCGAGGCCATATCTGTATATGCTTGGCTCGTCAAGTTTAACCTGAGTATTCCATGTGTGCAACTGTTTTGCACCCGTTGTATTTGAACGTAGAAACTATCACACCCGATCATCACGTGGTGTCTCAGCACGAAGAACTTTCGCAACGGTGCATACTCAGGGAGAACACTTCTTGATAATTTAGTGAGAGATCATCTTATAATGCTACCGTCAATCAAAGCAAGATAAGATGCATAAAAGATAAACATCACATGCAATCAATATAAGTGATATGATATGGCCATCATCATCTTGTGCTTGTGATCTCCATCTCTGAAGCACCATTGTGATCACCATCGTCATCGGCGTGACACCTTGATCTCCATCGTAGCATCATTGTCGTCTTGCCAAGCTTGTGCTTCCACGACTATCGCTACCGTTTAGTGACAAAGTAAAGCATTACATATCGATTGCATTGCATACAATAAAGCGACAACCATATGGCTCCTGCCGGTTGCCGATAACTCGGTTACAAAACATGATCATCTCATACAATAAAATTCAGCATCATGTCTTGACCATATCACATCACAACATGCCCTGCAAAAACAAGTTAGACGTCCTCTACTTTGTTGTTGCAAGTTTTGCGTGGCTGCTACAGGCTTAAGTAAGAACCAATCTCACCTACGCATCAAAACCACAATGATAGTTTGTCAATTTGACTCCGTTTTAACCTTCGCAAGGACCGGGCGTAGCCATACTTGGTTCAACTAAAGTTGGAGAAACTGTCACCCACAAGCCACCTCTGTGCAAAGCACGTCAGGAGAACCGGTCTCGCGTAAGCGTACGCGTAATGTCGGTCTGGGCCGCTTCATCCAACAATACCGCCGAACCAAAGTATGACATGCTGGTAGGCAGTATGACTTATATCGCCCACAACTCACTTGTGTTCTACTCGTGCACATAACATCAACATATAAAACCTAGGCTCGGATGCCACTGTTGGGTTTCGTAGTAATTTCAAAAAATTTCCTACGCACACGCAAGATCATGGTGATGCATAGAAACGAGAGGCGGAGTATGATCTACATACCTAGTAGATCGACAACGGAAGCGTTTGGTTGATGTAGTCGTACGTCTTCACGATCCGACCGATCAAGCACCGAAACTACGGCACCTCCGAGTTCTGGCACACGTTCAGCTCGATGACGATCCCTGGACTCCGATCCAGCAAAGCGTCGGGGAAGAGTTTCGTCAGCACGACGGCGTGGTGACGATCTTGACGTGCTACTGCTGCAGGGCTTCGCCTAAGCACCACTACAATATTATCGAGGACTATGGTGGCTGGGGGCGCCGCACACGGCTAAGGAATAGATCATGTGGATCAACTTGTGTGTTCTAGGGTGCCTCTGCCTCAGTATATAAAGGACCAAAGGGGGGGGGGGAAGGCTGGCCGGCCACATAGGGCGCGCCAGGAGAGTCCTACTCCCTCTGGGAGTAGGATTCCCCCCCCCCAATCCTAGTTGGAATAGGATTCGCGGAGGGGGAAAAGAGAGAGGGGGGCCGTGTTGTGGTTCTAACTCTGACAGTGATGTAGGGGGGTATGTATGGAGAGGCTAGATCTCAGCTATTGGGAAGTTGTAAACACACCAAGATGTACGAGTTCAGGCCCTTCGCGGAGGAAGTAACAGCCCTACGTCTCGGTGCCCGGAGGCGGTCGACTGGATTACTGGCGTGTGAATAACAGGGGTGCGAACCCTTCATACTGAGGAGGGGGGTGGCTTATATAGAGTTCGCCGGCCCCCTCCTGCCCTCAGTAATGCAGGGTTTAAGGTACATTTAAGGTTGGGCGTTACTGGTAACGCCCCTAATAAAGTGCTATAATGACCATAAAGACTACTTAACAGCTGACCGTTTGCCTGCGGAGTGACTATAGGTCTCCTGGCGGTCGAGTGGTTGGCTTCATGGTCGAGTGATAGCTTTCTGGTCGAGTGTCTTGAATCCGTCGAGTGGGATACCTTCAAGTCGATTGAAAGGTGACTTCTCCTAGGGATGTCCTAGGGTAGGGCTCCTTGGACAGGTCCGTGCCCCTACCCTAGGTACATGGCTTCATCATTAGCCCCCGAATGGATCGAGGTTAGAGTGGGGAAAGAGTTGGAGATCTTTCCGACTGGTTCTTTGGGCTACATGAGCGCCTCGTTTTGGGTCAATCGTCACGGATGACGTTGCCAACCTTTTTCAGTCGCCTTGATCCATTCCAGGCCTCTCGTCGAGTGAATTTCTTTATTTGTGACATACCGAGCGTCAGCGCGGGCGGGGTCTTCCATTTTGACAAGTTGTTCTGCAGCCCGCAGATGTCGTGGGATTTCGGATTTTGGGAAGCGCGCGGGACGGGAGCGGCCGCAGTAATCGGAAGCGATAAAGCGGAAGCTCCTCGATCCCCGCATCGCCTTTTTCACCACGTACTGCGCGCGCGTCCGCCATGGGATTTGACTGGATAGTTTGGGCCTACCAGTCAGCCACTCGGGAGCGGCCCCCTTATAAATCGCCGGCTCGGGGTTTCCAAGCAGTGCGCTCTCTTCTCCTCCTTTCTTCTTCCTCTCTCCTTTCGCAAGTCCTTCCGCCACCTCCGTTCTCTCCCCAGCGCAGCAGGCCCGTGCGAGACTTCACCGGCGACGATGACGAAGGGCAAGACCTCCGCTCTGGAGCGCGTGAAGAAGGCGGCGGCGCAGGGGAAGGGGAAAAGATTTGCTCGGGGCGGATCCTCCTCAAGGTCTGCTCTGCCCAAGGGCTGGATCCAGGGCGATTGGATGCCGTCAGTGATCCGGCAAGAGGATCTCGACGACATGGTCGAGGGGGGAGTCATTCCCCACGAGGCTGCGCGTCTTCCGGGGAGAGAGATCGAACCTCAACCCCGCGATGGTGAATGCATGCTCCTAGCCACCCACATCGACCGAGGGTTTTCTCTGCCACCCCATCCTTTTTCCGGAGCTTCTTGAACTTCTTCGGAGCGCAGCTCCACCACTTTACTCCCAACTCCATTGTATACCTTGCCGCTTTCATTTCCATGTGTGAGGCTTTCTTGGGTTGCCGCCCCCATTGGGGACTTTTCAAGCACATCTTTACCTGCCGTTCTCAATCGGTCAAGAAGGCCAAGTCGAGTGACGAGAGGACGCAGGTGATCTAGTTGTGCGGGGGCTTGGTGATCCAGACGAGGGGGAAGAGCTGTTTTCCATCCATTACTTTCCCGGAGTCGGTCCGTGGCTGGCAGGCGACCTGGTTCTACTGTCAGGACCAGGCGACCCCAGGACAGTCGACTAGTCTTCCTCCTTTCTCCCTCGACCGAGCTGAAAAACCTGCTTCTCTGAAAGTGGCGCCGGAGGAAAGGGCTCAAGTCAAAGTGCTAGCCGGTTGAGTGGTTGAGCTTGTCCGTGAGGGCGTGACGGGCATGGATTTGCTGGAGGTCTTCCTCCGGAGGCGCATCCAACCACTCCAGGCTCGTGACCACCCGATGTGGCTGTACTCGGGTCTCGACGACACCACTCGGATCCACCCGGAGGAGGTCACTGATGAGATGCTGGAGGGGTGGCTGTCGAGTATCACAGGAAACAAGGACAACCCCCGAGGAGCCAGGAGGGTAATTCCACTCGACAACTCGTACGACGTGGACCAGGTATGTCTCTATGCTCCTGACTGAGGTCTTGTTTTTCTTCATTGGTCTTCTTTGAGTTGGTCGATTGACCTTTGTCTTGTCTGTTGTTTTTCAGGCGACTACTGAGATGTACTCGACGCCCAATGGGGCACAGGGGCCAACTGAGGAAGGGGAGGCGAGCGGAGGTGAGAGCGGGGACGATCAAGGCGAGTGGGAGTCCGACGGTGAAGGAGAGGGAGGCGATGACGTCGACTCCAGCAAAGAGGAGGAGGAGGAGGTTGAACCCCCCCGCCCGGAGGGGCGATCCAAGCTCACACACGATCCAGCGCGGGAGCGTGGTAGTGCGACTGGTCCTGTTGGGCAGTCGTCGAAACGCCCTCAGACCTCTTCTCCTACGCCGACTGGAAAGGCTCCCAAGCACCCGCGTGCAGCGCCGTCCAAGCCGCCCAAGGCTCTGCCCAAGATGAAGATGGCCGTCCCCACCATTTCTGGGTAATAATAAAACTTGTTATCCTTTGTCGACCGTGGACGGATCCTTGGTCGATCCATTGAACCAACCGACTGACTTTTGAGGCTTGTAGTGCTGCTACTTCTGAGATCTCCGCCAAGGACGACGACCAAGAGATGGAGGATGCTGTTACCTCCAACCCTGGTACGATTACTGATGTTCCGCTTTGAGTCGACTAAACATTTATTGCAACCCTGGTCGATTGAACATTTCCTTTGTAGCCCCTCCTCATGTTGTCGACCTCCCGGATGACGACGACAACGAACCGCTGAGAATGAGGAGGAACAAGAGGTCGACGGCTGACAAGACCCCCCAACCTGCTCCGGCGTCTGAGGCCATGGCTCGGGATGGTGGTGACACCACTCAGGCTTCTGTGACTTTTGCCATTCCTCTGACGAGCGTGCGGCCTTCGGCGTCGACTGCGGATCCACCTTCGCTTTTTGCTGCGTACCCCGTCCCTGAGGACCAAGCGGCTGCTGCAAAGGAGGCTATACGCCAGGCGGGGATCATGATGGAGCAAGTGAAGATGGCTCGGGAGGCTAGCCAAGCAGCCTATGACGCGAGTTTGGCTCTTCAGAGCAACGTCCAGGTCAGTCGACTCAACACTTGGTCTGTTATGATATGCTGTTTGAAGAGTCTCTTTTCCGAAGATCTTTTGTATCTGTATCTGTACACCCACTGGGTGTGTCTGCCAATTCTTGGACGAGTGGGGGCACGCTAAGTGCACCCACTGGGTGTAGTCCCCGAGACTACGGTGGACTGCTGGCAGTCGACTGTAGTCTTTACATTGTGTTGCTGTAGCTATATTTATTCACTCGGTTTTCCCCAAAGATCTTTTTTTTGGTCGAACTAGTGGGGGCACGCTGAGTGCACCCACTGGGTGTAGTCCCCGAGACTACTGTCGAATGTTTTTGATTCGGCTGTGGTCTTAGAAACGTCGTCATTGTCTCTTAGTTACTTGGAAGCAACTTATCTTGGACGTTTGTCGACTGATTTTGCTTTTACACAAATCCTGTGAACTTGTAGCTCGCTATACTGAGTTGGAGAAGCAGAAGATTCAACTGAACCTTGATCTGGAGCTGGCCAGAACAGAGCTGCAGAAGGTCAGAGACGGCGCCGCAGGTAAGACGACTTTGTCGACTGGTTAGTTTTTAGGCTTGAGTACCCTTTTGCTATTTCCGATTCAATCATCATTTCTTCGCAGAAAAACTGAACGAAGCTCTGGCGAAGAAGGATCAGGACTTGGTTGCTGCCCGTAAGGAGGCTGATGACAAGACCGCTCTGGCCGTACAGAAGCTGGCTTCGGTCGACCACTTAGAAGAAGAGAATACCAAGCTGAAGACCGCTCTGAATGAAGCCAACAGGGAGTGTTCACGTTGGAAGAAGGAGAACCTCACCCTGAACGAGAAGATGGAAGGCATCGCTCGCAGGAGGGACGACCTGGAGAGCTACTTGAGGAGCCTCGCCAAGAAGTTGTACATCAAGCTTGAAGGTGTACATTCAGTTCCGACTGTTTTTTTGTGTCGACTCAGTCTATGAAAATTGACTTATCCTTGGATCGTGTATGCAGAGCTTTGCCATAACTTTGAAGAGGAGACTGGGCGGATCGAAACAGGTTTGGATCCAATCAACTCTCCCGTGAAAGATGAAGCTGCCATGAATCTGCTCCGACTGGAATCTCGTATTGACGGCATCGTGGACTACTTGGCTCGACTGAAGATTGCCATGTCACGGATCGACCCGGCACTTTGGCCAGAGGCTACGCTCCAAAACGATCTCGAGTCTCTGATGACTCGACTTAACGGAATCCCTGACCGAGTGCAGGAGTGGAAGAAGTCTTCTGCTCGGTGTGGCGCTGATGTGGCTCTGTCTCTGGTCCGCGTCCATTGCAAGGAGGCGCGAGAAGAGAAGCTGGCCGCCATCCAAGTTGCCAATACCAGGAAGCACAACTTTCAAGATTTCATGGAGACTTTCATCGCTGCTGCCACCCGTATTGCAGACGGGATCGACTTGGACGAGTTCGTCGCCCCTTCCAGTCCTCCACCTGAGGAGTAAAAAACTTTTGAGCTCCACTTTAAATTTGCCTCGGAATGCCAAGTGGATTTTGTAACCGTTAAACTCCGTCGAGCTGAGGGCTCGATTGCTTTGGCCTGAGGTCTGGGACCTTTAGGTCTTATCTGAATTGGATTTATCATTGAATATCTTCATGGATGATCCGTTGAGTGGAACTCGATCTTCACTCGAAATAACTTTTGTATTTGTGGTGCAGCTCCGAAGGAGAAGGTAGCAGTCGATTTGCACCTCGTCGTCCTTGCGGATTGGGTTGTGTCCTATACTTAGGCAAGCGCTGGTCTGCAGCTAAGCCCCCGAGTGGGAGGTTTGCTCTCACTCGGTAGGATTTTTAAACACTTAGGCGAGCGCTGGGCTGCAGTAAGCCCCCGAGTGGGAGGATCGCTCTCCACTCGGTAGGATTTTTTCAAACTTAGGCGAGTGCCGGACTGCAGCTAAGTCTCTAAGTGAGAGAACTTAGGCGAGTGCTAGACTGCAGCTAAGCCCCCGAGTGGGAGGGTTGCTCTCACTCGGTAGGATTTTTTAAACACTTAGGCGAGTGCCGGACTGCAGCTGAGTCTCTAAGTGAGAGAACTTAGGCGAGTGTTGGACTGCAGCTAAGCCCCCGAGTGGGAGGATCGCTCTCCACTCGGTAGGATTTTTTCAAACTTAGGCGAGTGCCGGACTGTAGCTAAGTCTCTAAGTGAGAGAACTTAGGCGAGTGCTGGACTGCAGCTAAGCCCCCGAGTGGGAGGATCGCTCTCCACTCGGTAGGATTTTTTCAAACTTAGGCGAGTGCCGGACTGCAGCTAAGTCTCTAAGTGAGAGAACTTAGGCGAGTGCTGGACTGCAGCTAAGCCCCCGAGTGGGAGGATCGCTCTCCACTCGGTAAGATTTTTTCAAACTTAGGCGAGTGTCCGACTGTAGCTAAGTCTCTTAGCGGGAGAACTTAGGCGAGTGCTGGACTACAGCTAAGCCCCCGAGTGGGAGGTTTGCTCTCCACTCGGTAGGATTTTAAACACTTAGGCAAGCACTGGGCTGCAGCTAAGCCCCCGAGTGGGAGTCTGGCTCTCCACCCGGTAGGAATTTTCAAACTTAGGCAAAACGGATTCGCAGCTAAGTCACCCACTGAGGGATTTCACACGCAAACAAAAGTGACAGCAATTATTGGAACACTCTTGTCTTTGATAAAAATGAACTGCGGGATTTTTTTTCTTATTACATCCCGTCCAAGGGAGAACTCAAGTGTAAAAGGGGCGGAGTAGTTCCGCATTCCAAGCTCGTGGCTCGTCGATCTGGCGATCAACATTGTAGAGGTGATATGCTCCATTGTGGAGGACTCTGGTGACGATGAAGGGACCTTCCCAAGTAGGAGCAAGTTTGTGTGGTTTCTGTTGATCCACTCGGAGGACCAAATCTCCTTCCTGGAAGGCTCGGCTCTTCACATTTCTGGCATGGAATCGACGCAAGTCTTGCTGATAGATGGTCGATCTGATCATAGCCATTTCCCTCTCCTCCTCTAGGAGGTCGAATGCGTCTTGCCAGGCTTGCTCTGCTTCGTCTTCATTATAAAGCTCGACTCTGGGGGCGTTGTGAAGTAGATCACTCGGCAGGACGGCTTCGGCTCCGTAAACCAGAAAAAATGGCGTTCTTCCGGTCGATCGGTTCGGGGTGGTCCTCAGCCCCCACAAAACCAACGGAAGTTCGTCGACCCAAGCGCCTGCTGCATGCTTGAGATCACGCATCAATCGAGGCTTCAATCCTTTGAGAATCAGACCATTTGCTCTTTCAGCTTGTCCATTCGACTGGGGATGGGCGACCGATGCGTAGTCGACTCGAGTGCCTTGAGAGGCGCAAAAAGCTCTGAACTTGTCCGAATCAAAGTTTGACCCATTGTCAGTGATGATGCTATGCGGGACTCCATATCTGAATGTTAGCCCTCTGACGAAACTGATAGCAGTGCAAGCATCAAGATTCTTGATAGGCTTAGCTTCAATCCATTTGGTAAACTTGTCGACTGCCACAAGCACATGAGTGAAACCACTTCTGCCTGTTCTCAGTGGGCCAACCATATCTAGTCCCCAGACAGCAAAGGGCCAGACGAGTGGAATGGTCTTCAGGGCTGATGCAGGCTTGTGTGACATGTTGGAGTAGAACTGGCACCCTCCACACTTGTCGACTATCTCTTTTGCCATCTCATTTGCTCTTGGCCAGTAAAATCCTGCTCGGTATGCTTTAGCCACAATGGTCCGAGAGGACGCATGGTGACCACAGGTCCCCGAGTGGATATCATTAAGGATCATCTGACCCTCTTCTGGTGTTATGCATTTCTGACCGATTCCAGTCGCGCTTTCCCTATACAACTGTCCCTTTATGACTGTGAAGGCCTTGGATCGGCGGACGATCTGTCGAGCCTCTTCCTCGTCCTCCGGGAGTTCTTTCCTTAGGATATACGCGATGTACGGTATCGTCCAGTCGGGAGTGATTGCCAAGACTTCCATGATTAGGTCGACCACAGCAGGAACTTCGACTTCAGTCGGATCTGTGGCACTTTTCGGTTGTGGGGCTTCTTCTGTGAAAGGATCCTCCTGGACTGACGGCGAGCGGATGTGCTCCAAAAACACATTGCTGGGAATGGCTTCTCTCTTGGAGCCTATCTTTGCCAGATCATCAGCTGCTTGATTTTTCAGTCGGGGGATGTGATGAAGCTCTAACCCCTCGAATTTCTTTTCTAGCTTTCTTATTGCGTTGCAGTAGCCAGTCATAGCTGGGCTTCTGATGTCCCACTCCTTCATCACCTGATTAACCACCAAATCTGAGTCGCCGTAGACCATGAGGCGCCGGACGCCGAGTGAAATGGCCATGCGCAACCCATATAAGAGTGCTTCATATTCTGCTTCATTATTGGAGGAATCGAAGTGGATCTGGAGAACATATCTGAGCTTATCTCCTCGGGGGGAGACCAATACTACCCCAGCGCCGGAACCATTCAGCATCTTAGATCCATCGAAGAACATGGTCCAGTGCTCCGAGTGAACTTGAGTCGGAAGCTGCTGTTCAATCCACTCGGCGACAAAATCTGTAATTGCTTGGGACTTGATAGCCTTCTTTGCTTCAAACTTGATATCTAGGGGGAGGAGTTCAATCGCCCACTTAGCCACTCGTCCAGTTGCATCTCTGTTGTGCAAGATCTCTGACAGTGGAGCGTCGCTGACAACTGTAATGGAATGGTCAGGGAAGTAGTGTGCAACCTTCTTCGTGGTCATGTAAATCCCATATACAAGCTTCTGGTAATGGGGATATCTTTGCTTCGAAGGGGTCAAAACTTCAGACACATAATATACTGGGCGTTGAACTCTGAAGGCCTTTCCTTCTTCTTCCCGCTCGACTGTGAGTACTGTACTGACAACTTGTCCCGTGGCCGCAATGTACAGCAGCAGAGGCTCTTTACTGATTGGGGCAGCAAGCACCGGCTGGGTGGAGAGCAGAGCTTTGAGCTCTGCAAACGCTGCGTCAGCTTCTGGAGTCCACTCGAACTTGTCAGACTTCTTCATCAGTCGGTAAAGAGGCAACGCCTTTTCACCGAGACGAGAAATGAATCGACTTAGAGCGGCCAAGCAACCTGTAAGTTTCTGGACATCGTGTACACGCACAGGACGCTTCATCCGGAGTATGGTGCCAACTTTCTCGGGATTGGCGTCGATTCCTCATTCGGAAACGAGAAAACCGAGTAGCTTTCCACCTGGAACTCCGAATGTGCACTTTGATGGATTGAGCTTGATATCGTATCCCCTGAGGTTAGCAAAGGTTTCGGCAAGGTCAGTCAGTAGGTCGGAACCTTTCTGTGACTTAACCACAATATCATCCATGTATGCTTCTACGTTCCGACTGATCTGAGTGAGTAAACACTTCTGAATCATCCTCATGAACGTGGCTCCAGCATTCTTGAGGCCGAAGGGCATGGTGACATAACAGAAGCACCCAAATGGGGTGATGAAAGCCGTTTTGATCTCGTCGGGTCCATACAGACGGATCTGGTGGTACCCTGAATAAGCATCTAGAAAAGACAAACGCTCACACCTCGCGGTCGAGTCCACTACCTAGTCGATGCGGGGGAGAGGGAAATGATCTTTCGGGCAGGCCCGATTGATGTGTTTAAAGTCAATGCACATGCGAAGTGACTTGTCCTTTTTGGGGACCATGACAACATTGGCGAGCCACTCGGAGTGGTAAATCTCTCGGATGAACTCCGCTGCTACGAGCCGAGCCACCTCCTCGCCAATAGCTTTCCTCTTCTGGACGGCGGACCGTCAAAGATGTTCTTTCACAGGCTTGAACTTCGGGTCGACTCGTAGACGGTGCTCAGCCAGCCCCCTGGGAACTCCAGGCATGTCAGAAGGCTTCCATGCGAAGACGTCCCAGTTCTCATGGAGGAACTGGATGAGCGCTTCTTCCTATTTGGAGTCGAGCGTCGTCGAGATGTGAGTTGGAGCAGCGTCGGGGTCGGTCGGGTGAATGTGCACTAGCTTAGTTTCACCGGACGACTGAAAAGCAGATTCTAAAGCAGGCTTCTTGGCTCGTAGCAATTCACTCGGATCAGCAGTCTTCTGGTACTCTTGTAGCTCAACAACTGCCATCTGAGCGTCAGCAATCTTCGATCCTTTCTGAAAACACTCTTCTGCTTTCCTCCGATTGCCGGTAACGGTGATCGCACCTCTGGGGCCGGGCATCTTCAACTTGAGATACACGTAGCATGGTCGAGCCATGAAGTGTGCATAAGCTGGCCGGCCCAGAATAGCATGATAAGCACTTTGGAAGTCCACAACCTCAAATGTCAACTTTTCCCTGCGGTAATTCTTTGAATCACCGAAAACCACGTCGAGAGCAATCTGGCCGAGTGACTCGGCTTTCTTTCCAGGAATGACTCCATGGAAGCTCATGTTGCTGGCACTAAGCCTGGACATCGGAATGCCCATCCCTTTCAATGTTTCAGCATACAATATGTTCAGGCCACTGCCACCATCCATCAGGACTTTGGTCAGTCGAGTGCCTTAGACAACTGGGTCGACCACCAAAGCTTGCCTCCCAGGGGTGGCAATGTGCGTAGGGTGATCGGACTGGTCGAATGTGATGGCAGTCTGAGACCACTTCAGATAACTGGGTGTCGCCGGAGCAACCATATTCACCTCACGGTTAATGACTTTCAGTCGACTTTTGCTTTCGACATCAGCAAAAATCATCAGGGTGGAATTGATTTGGGGGTATCCATCGTCACTGTCTTCCTTGTCCTCAACTCTGTCCGACTCTTTTTCCTTATATTTGGACTGTTTGCCCTGACACTGCTGGATCAGGAGCCGACACTGTCGAGTGGTATGCTTTGGGTAAATAACAACATATTGGCTCCTATTGGCTCCTACATATTCTACGAAGATCTTTATCGGTCAGACCGCATAACAACATATGTCGTTCCCTTTGTCATCGGTATGTTACTTGCCCGAGATTCGATCGTCGGTATTCCAAATACCTAGTTCAATCTCGTTACCGGCAAGTCTCTTTACTCGTTCTGTAATACATCATCCCGCAACTAACTTATTAGTTGCAATGCTTGCAAGGCTTAAGTGATGTGCATTACCGAGAGGGCCCAGAGATACCTCTCCGACAATCGGAGTGACAAATCCTAATCTCGAAATACGCCGACCCAACATGTACCTTTGGAGACACCTGTAGTACTCCTTTATAATCACCCAGTTACGTTGTGACGTTTGGTAGCACCCAAAGTGTTCCTCCGGCAAACGGGAGTTGCATAATCTCATAGTTCTAGGAACATGTATAAGTCATGAAGAAAGCAATAGCAACATACTAAACGATCGGGTGCTAAGCTAATCGAATGGGTCATGTCAATCAGATCATTCACTTAATGATGTGATCCCGTTAATCAAATAACAACTCATTGTTCATGGTTAGGAAACATAACCATCTTTGATTAACGAGCTAGTCAAGTAGAGGCATACTAGTGACACTTTGTTTGTCTATGTATTCACACATGTATTATGTTTCCGGTTAATACAATTCTAGCATGAATAATAAACATTTATCATGATATAAGGAAATAAATAATAACTTTATTATTGCCTCTAGGGAATATTTCCTTCACGAACTCTTTACCATTGTCGTCGGGACCCAGATGATGTTTGGCTGGCATTGGCGTCGTGAAGCTTTTGCAGTCTTGCATACCGAACTTCTTCAGGCAATATTTGAGATACTTCTCTTGAGATATGAAGATGCCGTTGCGTTGCTGTCGTATTTGAAGACAGAGGAAGAACTTCAGCTCTCCCATCATGGACATCTGATATTGCTCTTGCATCATATATCCAAACTCTTCACTGTACTTCTGATTGGTGCAGCCAAAGATAATGTCATCCACATATATTTGGCATACAAACAGTTCACCATCATATGTGTTCGTGAAGAGAGTGGGGTCGAGGGAACCAGGTATGAAGCCTTTGCTCTTCAGGAAGTATTTGTGTGTGTCATACCAAGCCCGAGGGGCTTGTTTGAGGCCATACAGTGCCTTGTTGAGCTTGTATACCATGTCAGGATGTTTTGGATCTTCAAAGCCAGGCGGTTGTGCAACATACACTTCTTCTTCAATCTTGCCATTGAGAAAAGCACTCTTCACATCCATTTGATATAGAAGTATGTTATGATGATTTGCATAGGCCAGCAGTATGCGTATGGCTTCAAGTCGAGCCACGGGAGCAAATGTTTCATCGAAGTCAATCCCTTCCACTTGAGTATATCCTTGAGCAACGAGACGAGCTTTGTTTCTGACAACTTGACCATGCTCATCTTGCTTGTTGCGGTATATCCATTTGGTGCCTATTATATTGTGCTTCCGAGGGTCAGGACGCTTAACCAGTTCCCATACATTATTCAGCTCAAACTGTTGAAGCTCTTCTTGCATAGCTTGAATCCATTCAGGTTCCATGAAGGCTTCTTCAACTTTCTTGGGTTCTGTTATTGAGACGAATGTGAAGTGCCCACAGAAATTTGCTAGCTGAGTTGCCCTTGAACGAGTGAGCAGACCGGGTGCATTGATGCTATCAATTATTCTCTCAATCTGCACTTCGTTGGCAACACGAGGATGTACATGGCGAAGATTTTGCTCTTGCTGATCATTGTCATTGTTAGAGGGATTGTCTTCAGGCTGAGCATTGTCTTCAGGTTGATCAGGTGCGGATATGATAAGTTCCTCTTTAGGTTGAGCTTCAGAGGGTATGATTTCTCCAGTTCCCATTAGTTTGATTGATTCACTGGATGGAACTTCATCTAGCACATTTGGGAGGTGCTCTCTTTGTGAACCGTTAGTCTCATCGAACCGCACATCCACTGTTTCAACCACTTTATAATGAAAGAGATTGAAGACTCTGTAGGAGTGCGAATCCTTTCCATATCCAAGCATAAAACCCTCATGTGCTTTTGGTGCAAATTTTGAGGTGTGATGTGGATCCTTGATCCAGCACCTGGCGCCAAATACTCTGAAGTAACTGACATTTGGCTTCCTGCCAGTAAGGAGCTCATAAGATGTCTTGTTCAGAAGCTTGTGAAGATAAACACGACTGATTGTATGGCATGCAGTATCAATGGCTTCAGGCCAGAATTTTCTTGGAGTCTTATATTCATCAAGCATCGTTCGGGCCATCTCAATGTGTGTTCTGTTCTTGCGTTCGACGATGCCATTCTGCTGTGGTGTGTACGGGGCTGAGAATTCATGTGTGATGCCCAAAGTATCAAGATATGTATCAAGGCCAGTGTTCTTGAATTCAGTGCCATTGTCACTTCTGATGTGCTTTATCTTGGCGCCATAGTTGTTCATTGCTCGATTGGCGAAGCGTCTGAAGACATCCTGCACTTCAGTCTTGTAGAGGATTATGTGCACCCAAGTATATATAGAATAATCATCAACAATGACAAAGCCATAGAGACAAGCAGTAGTAGTAAGAGTTGAGTAATGAGTGGGACCGAAAAGATCCATGTGGAGCAGTTCGAAGGGTCGAGTAGTTGTCATGATTGTCTTCGAGGGATGTTTGGCCCTCGTCATCTTTCCTGCTTCACAGGCACCGCATAAGTGATCTTTCTTGAACTTGACGCCCTCAATGCCTATGACATGCTTCTTCTTTGCAAGGGTGTGGAGGTTCCTCATGCCAGCATGCCCTAGCCTCTGATGCCAGAGCCAGCATTCTGAAGCTTTTGCTAGAAGACATACGGCAAGCTGTGGTCCTACTGAGAAATCTACCACGTACAAATCATCTTTCCGATACCCTTCAAACACTAGAGACTTGTCAGATTCCATTAGAACAAGGCAACGATATTTTCCAAATATTACGATCATGTTCAAATCGCAAAGCATTGAGAGAGACATTAAGTTGAAGCCAAGGGATTCAACAAGCATGTAACATCCCAAAATTCTAAATTTTGGAATGTTATAATAAATAGATAGATTGATTGATTGAGTGAAATTCGAAGCTTTTGAAAGTTAAATGAGAGGGAATAAAAGGACTTTCCCAAACTTTCACCTTTTTCTTTTGATCCCTGTGAATTCAAATGCTTTTCATCACAAAACCCTGGAGAGAAGATGGCATGACTTCTTCCATTATTTAAATGACAAAGGGTTGTTGAAAATATTTGAATTTCATTTGAAAGTATTCCAATTCAGAAACTTTAAGCAACTCAATGATTTTCACGAGAGAAGATAGAATGACTTCTTCAAATTATATGAAATATGAGTTGGGAGTTTCAAAGGATCAATTTCAAAGTCCTTTTGAAATTATTTTCAATTTGGAGTTGTTTGAGTTTTATTCAAATTATTTTTCTCCAAAAACAAAATATATGGAAAATAGGGTAACATGATTCCCTACAATAGAAAATTGGAGAAAAATTTATTTGAAATCATTTTGGTATTTTAAAAATGATTTTTGTTGGATTTTAATAGACCAGTAGCACTCTTTGTTTTATCTGAAATTGTGTGGATTTTATTTGAAGTTATAAAAATGTTCATGTCGTAGAGAATCTTTTTCTGCAAATTTTGATATATTATATGCCTATTAATATTTTTATTTATTTTGGTTTTGTTATTTTTTGTTGTCTGGAAAATAATGTTTTTTTTAAAAAAACTTTCTCCTCCGCCGCCGAACTGGGCCGGCCCAACAGGCCACGGCCCAGCCCAGCCAACGCGCCCGCACCGCCGTCCCCGAGCTCGGGCAGGTCTCCGCCTCCTGCCCGACACCGCCGCCGCCGCCGTGAACTCCGCGGAGTCCGCCGCCGCCCCGCCTTGCACTCCACGCCACCGCCTCGCCTCCCTTCTATAAATGGCACCCCGGGACCGCGCCACTTCCGTTTTCCCCGAAGCCGCCGCTCCTCGTTCCCCGTTGCGCCGCCGCCGCTGCCAGATATGCCGCCACCGCCGCTGCTAAGGCCGCGCCGCCTCTGCCGGTCATGTGCTGCGCCGCCGCGCCGCCACTGCCGCACCGCAGCCCCGCCGCCTCTCGCCCCGCGCCGCCTCCTGCCGCTGCTGTCGCCTCACCGGAACCACCGCGCCGCCTCGCCTCGCTGTCGCCGGAGTTAACCGCCGCCGCCGCCGGTTTTCTAAGAAAAACCGCCCTGACCGGTAAAACCGTTGCCCGGTTTGATTCGGTTCTTTTGATTAAAACTGGTTTTTCTTAATAACCTAGTTAAGTAGTGAACGTTCATTGTTTTAGTCTTCACAGCGAACATTTTTTGTCATATAAACTTCTGTAGAGAACGTTCGCTATTTAGTATTTTTCTTTTCTTTTTAATTTCGGCCAGGGACCTATCTGTGATGATTTCTTACAGATTAGTCCCTCGGTTTCAAACGACCATAACTTTTTACTCGTTAGTCCAAATTCAACGAAACCAATGCCCACGTCTTCGTTATGATCTCCTCTATCCATTAATCCAACTCAAACATGTTTTTGAAAAGTTTAAAAATTTGAATTAGATCAGATTTGAATTCAAACTTCGTTTGATCATAACTTGAGTTTCGTAGCTCCGTTTCAGTTGATTCTTTTTACAAATCGAAGCTCTTGACCTAAACATTCTGATAAGGCCAAATTCACATAATTTTGGCACTCTTAGAAATTGTTTTATGTTGCAAAAGCTATTTTCTTGGTTTTGATGTTTTCCGAATCGTCTTGTTCGTTCTTTCTGATCTTTTGAGTGATTGCTTATGCGTGGTTACTATTGCTTGCTTACGATAGATTGACCGGAGTGAGACGAGTAGATATATCAAGAGTTTTGAGTGCGAATCATCTTCATCAACATTGCAGGCAAGTTCACACTTTGATCATACCTCTTTCATACCCAGTTTTTATTGCATTAGATCAAACCTCAAACATTGCATGATCAGGATCTAATTAAATTGTGGGTATTGGGAAGTAGTTGATGAGGTAGGAACCTATTGCCCTGCATTCAAACCTTGGGAGTTACTATTACGTTATGCTTATATTGCCATGCTATGCTCGTAGACGTGGTTTGGGTATGAGTGAAATCCATGACAGATGTGAGATTGTTATTTAATGGTTCAACTTAAGGTGGCAACTTAAATACACTTCTGGGTGGATTGCTAGGGGCACCCTGGGGATATACCAGTGGACTTGCCCGGACACCTGGGGATATACCAGTGTTGTCCTAGGAGATCCCGGGGATTTACCGTGTGATCATCCTACGGACCGCCACCCAGGCTCAAAGGGATCATAAGATTATTCATGCTAGAAACTTCCGTGTGCAGCCACAAGCTATTATGGGCTCTAGCATAGTTGACTAAGTCGTGCGAACTCTTACAGTGGTAGACTAGAAGATGTAGGGGATGTAGGTGGTACGGTCTACCCATCGTAAGGTGCTAGCGCTTCTGAAAGACTATGTCTCGGTCATCCGTTTCTCAAACACCTTGTAGTGCGAGAAATCCAACGGAGGAGATCGGGTCTTGTGGGGAAAAGTGCGCAAACCTCTGCAGAGTGTACAAACTAATCATGATTAGCCGTGTCCCCGGTTATGGACATCTTGAGTCTCTGGTACTTGGATTATCCTGTTGATCTCATCACGTTACTTTAAATTAAGTTGGGTTTAATGATGTTACTTAATTGGGATTGAGAATGCTGTCAACCATTCTCAATGTTTAACAACCACCATGATAGTTAAATAAATTTATTCCTTTGCAGTAGGGAAAAATTGGCTTTTCGCAAAAACTATAACCATAGAGCTTTTCCACCAGCCAAATATGCATGTAGTGATAGCCATTGTTCATCATTTCTCTCTATGGTGTGAATTTGCGAGTACATTCAATGTACTGACCCGTTTCGGGCTGCAACGTCTCATGTTGCAGGTTTCTTATGACGAGTAAGTGATACGTTAGGGTTACGATTTCTACACTCAACTTTGCCGTTGGTGTTGATGGGAATCCACAACCTTGTTGCTTCCGCTATTTTGGACTGAGGTAATAGTATTTACGTTATTTTATACATGTGATTTACCTCTGTTATAAATCCTCGAGTACTATGTGTGTCAGCATACCGATCCAGGGATGACACTTAAGCACAGAGACTTGATCCATTCGGGTCGGATCACTACAAGATGGTATCACAGCACATGTTGACTGTAGGACATGACCCTAGAAACTGGCAAGCCCATAGCAAAGATCTTTGACCTCTCTTCTCTTCTGAGCTTATTCAAAAATTCCTTTTAGTGAGACTATACCCTTTTTCCCTTTGGATCACTCGACGATTCGACGGATGAGACCACTCCAAGAAGTACAAGATATTGGACAACTAAGACCGCTTCGGAATGAAGAGGATTTTACTATGCATCTGAATAATGGAAACTACAACGGTTGAAGACCGAAGACAAGGAGAATTTGAAGGCTCTGAAGAATTCCCAGATTTGTATGACCTAGGAAGGCTACCCTTATGGAACCTGGCAGACTATGGAAATTGTCAATACCCGAGATCAAGGTGTATCGGAGAAAGACTGAAACAAGGAGTATGAGAACTCGAAGTTTTGTCAAAGAAGACCCTAAGGTAGGAGATATCAACTATGGAATGATAGCTCATGGGAATGACAAGAGCAGAAACACGGTTATCCGTGATGTCATCGCCCGCTGATGCTATTGTCACCGTGCTGAGTTAAGGATGCATTTCTTTAGAATGGATTTGATGGAACAAGGCTGATGGAGCACCTATTAGTAAGATGAAGTTTTAACCTTAGCCAGTGTATCACCAGGATCTGGAGTAGTACATCAAGAAGTTTAAGATGGACCTTGTAGGAAGTTGTATATGACAAGGAAGCATTTCGTGAAGAACTTAGGTCCAAGAAGCTGAAGTAGCCAAGCTGGAGGAGCAAAACCCCGAGATACCGGAGATTCGTCAGGAACTGAAGGACACTAGGACCATGGTTCATGCGAAGGATGTTAAAACCAGAAGTTTGGAATGCAACTCCAGAATATTAAAGGACGTCCCGAGAGACTTCACGTCAACAGAGATGATCTGGCAAAAGAACTTGAGAAGACAAGCATGATCCGAGGAAGCCATTGGAGGCATGAACAAGGCTTGAAGAGTTTGGAGACGTTGAAGATTTATTGACCTTTAGAAGACCAAACCCCTGTTATATACCTACGTTAGATGCGACGTTTGTGAGCTGTCATTTGTTTGATGTTTTTCCCGACAGCCACAAATAAAATCTGCCTTTTCAAAACCTTTGTTTGTATTGTGTGCATCCCTCTCTATCTCTCTTATCTTACCCCAAACCCATGGACCCAATAGAGGATGAATGAAGATGAGCTTGTATTTTCTGGACCGATGAGTCAGATGGAGACGGACCGATGAATTCAGAACATGGAGGATCACATGAAGAATAACCCTATAGTCGGAAAGGATATGACCCAACATGCTCTTCAGTGCTTTGAAAGAGGTGCCGCCAATTGGTGGAGAAATAGGACACACCCATAAAGAACACAAGGATGAATTCCCTAATTGTGAATGAAGTCACCCAGTTGAAGAATGCCCAATTAGGCAGATTACTTGTTTCTTGTGTGAAGGGACTACCCACTATCCTGCTCAGTGTCACATTTACCCCATGGTACAACGAACCATCCAGCAGAAGAAACAAGTAGTGAAAGGAGCCCTCATGGAAATTTTAGAAGAAGTTGTGATGAAGGAAGAGATGGAGGACACACCTAAAGAAGACCCGGAAAAAAAACCCTACACTAAGTCTTGCTATTCATGTGGAGAAGAAGGACACATCTCCCAAAATTGTTTGAAACGGGATCTAGTAGAATTCCCGACAGAGGAAGTAGAGTATGACCCACAGGAAATAGAAGCCCTAATTGGAATGGAAAGGTCCAGGAAGAGAAGCAGATTGGATTCCAGGAGGGACCTGAGTCATATCACCTGTTATAGGTGCAAGGAGTCAGGGCACTACCTCAACAGTTGCCCAAAAAGGAAACCTCGATACTTGTCAGAAGTAATATGTTTTAGTTGTAATGGAGCAGGGCACTTTGCCAGAGAATGCCCCAAGGAGAAGGAAACTTGTGCTAGATAGTTGAGTTTGCAACAAAAGAAATGGAGTAGTAAAAGTGAGAACATTTTCTTTATATTGAGGTGTTGAGTTGAGACATGTAATGGAGGAGTGAGAGATCGTAATCATTTGAAGATGAATAAAGATAGCATCGTTGGTACTGATATGGATTTTATGAGTTGTTACTCTGTGAAGAAGGATTTTGACCATTTTTGAGGATAAGAGAAATATGGTCTATGGAAGATTTGTGCATTTTAAGGGTGGTAGTACCCTGTAAGAATCGTCGACCCCTGGAAAAGATAAGGTTACTCCACTGAGTGGATTTCGGACAAAACGAATACGAGTTTCGTCTCGATATGTGTGATGCCCCAAGAGTATGTGGGATGAAGTTGGAGACCGTCAGTTGTTTGGACCAAATGTGATCAAGGAGTCGGAAGAGAATGTTAAGTTGATTCGAGGTAGACTGAAGGTAGCTCAGTCCAGGCAGAAGAGTTATGTAGACTCAAAAACTCAAGGAGGTAGTCTATGAAATTGGAGATAGAGCATGTCTTTGTGTCTCCCCTCTGCGAGGAGTTAAACGATTTGGAGTTAAGGAAAAGTTAGCCCCGAGATTTGTAGGACCATACCGAGTTTTGGAGCGTATGGGAGAAGTGGCCAACAAGTTGGAGTCACCCGAAGGACTGTCAGGAGTTCATGATGTGTTTCACGTTTCCCAGTTGAAGAAGTGCCATGCAGAGATGGCCAATATTCCCCTGTAAGGACGCTTGACCCTGGAAAGGATAATGATGTTCCACGAAGTATAATATGGACTTCATAAGTACAAGTTTTTATCTTGGTATGTGGGATATCCCACGGGGATGAACAGATAAATTACTATTGGATATAAATGAGGTATGCTGTTGGAAATATGGATCAATGGAAACTCCATGATGAGTCTGAGTAAACATGTCCTAGTTTGGTGCCAATAGAAGGAAGACAGTACAATTGGATAGATTTAAGAATACTAGAAAGTTGGATGTTGGAATAACGATAAGTTGCCCAGAGGATAAGTTCAAGGTTTACAAGTGATGAGATGGGCCATAACCCACAGGCCCCAAGACCTGCCAAGAAGCAAGCACATTCTTGCTGAAGGAAGAACCCTGGAGGAAGATACGACGTTTATCGGCAGACAATTTTATAGGAGTAACGCAAAACCTGAGAGTTGTGAAGGAACGATAGATGTTTGTTTGGCTTGCAGAATCCATGGAATTATCCGAACCTTGGTTCGTTGACAAGAGAAATTCTGCAATGCTTGTGAGGATGACCGAGTGTTAGAATGCGAGATTCGCTAAACCGTATACAAGGTAATGATTTGGGTGCGGGATGGATTGGTCACCATGCCGACTTACTCTTATTGTTCGCCTTGATATATGGGATGGTAAATCTGAGTGACTTACCTATAGTAGAGAGACGACAATCAAAACCTTGTATAAGCCTTAGAATGGTATAAGTATTTTTCCCTTGTACACGGCAGTTGTTGCCAACCGTAGGTTATACGGTGAGAATCAACCCAGACCCATTTCCTGTAGGAGAAACCATACATTGTTGACCACCACGAGATATCGATAGTTGTTTAGTTTTGGCGCCAGACCCGTCAGCTAACAAGACCCAATCTCGGAATAACCTTACCAAGAGGAAAGGATAGAAAAATTGAGGAAAAGGTTATGCCACTACCGGAAGAGTCACAGAAGGAATTATCTCGAGAATCTGAGAAGACCGACACTGTTAACAAAATGGATGAAGTATATGAGTTTTGATGGAACAGTAACCATGCTTCTAAGGGTGGTAGCACCCCAGACCCCTGTGATGATCAATGGATTTTGAGGAGACCCCCAAACCCTAACCTTTTTCTTGCTAGCCTCTCCGAATCTCGAGGACGAGATTCATTTTAAGGGTGGTAGGTTTGTAACATCCCAAAATTCTAAATTTTGGAATGTTGTAATAAATAGATACATTGATTGATTGTTTGATTGATTGAGTGAAATTCGAAGCTTTTGAAAGTTAAATGAGAGGGAATAAAAGGACTTTCCCAAACTTTCACCTTTTTCTTTTGATCCCCGTTGAAAGTGCATTATATCGACTAGAGGGGGGGGGTGAATAGGCAGTTTTTTTGAAAGTCTTCAAAACGTGGAAGTTATGAAGACAAACGATAGAAATAAACCTATTACCCTGCAGCGGAAGGTAGACTACACTAGGCAAGCCAAAGTCAAGTATTCAATAGAGTGAAAGCACAATGACTAATAGCAGCAATGTAGTAAGGATCAGGTAGGAAGATATTGTGAAGCCACACAGAACACACAGTCACTCAGTGAAGACAAAAGATAGTGCGAACATACAATGACTTCACAAGGAGTAGCAGTAAGTAAAGGGAAGGGAAGATGAAACCAGTGACTCGCTGAAGACAATGATTTTTGGACCAGTTCCAGTTGCTGTGACAACTGTACGTCTGGTTAGGGCGGCTAGGTATTTAAACCTTAGGACACACAGTCCCGGACACCCAGTCCTGAACACGCAGCTCAGGACACCCAGTCCTCACCGTATTCCCCTTGAGCTAAGGTCACACAGACCTCGCCCAATCACTCTGGTAAGTCTTCAAGGTAGACTCCCAAACCTTCACAGACTTCGTTCACCGGCAATCCACAATGTCTCTTGGATGCTCAGAACGCGACGCCTAACTGGCTGGAGGATGCACAGTCCTCAAGTGTAATAAGTCTTCAGATCACACAGACAAGAAGACTTAAGTGATGCCTAATTCTCTTTGGCTCTGGGTGGTTAGGGCTTTATCCTCGCAAGGAATTCTCTCTCAAAGGCTTCGAGGTGGGTTGCTCTCAAACGACAAAAGCCGTACTCTGAATCTGAGCAGCCAACCGTTTATGGTTGTAGGGGGTGGGCTATTTATAGCCACTTCGCAACCCGACCTGATTTGTCCGAAATGACCCTGGGTCACTAAGGAACTGACACGTGTTCCAACGGTCAGATTTCAAACTCACACGGCAACTTTACTTGGGCTTCAAGCAAAGCTGACTTGCCCGACTCTGGACAAGATTCGCTCTCAAAGTCTTCACTCGAAGGCATAGGTTTTGTTTAAGCATCACTTTAGTCATTCTGACTGGTTCTCTTGGACCCCACTTAACAGTACGGTGGTTCCTATGACTCAACACAGAAGAAAGAGAACTATGAAGGATCTAAGTCTTCGAGCTCCATAGGCTTCATGTGGTGTCTTATCTTGTCATAGTCTTCAATGTGAATATCTTCATATACCACCTTTGACTTCAATGTCTTCATACATTTTTAGGGGTCATCTTTGGTAGGACAACCGAATCAATGAGGGACTTCTACCTGTGTTATCCTGCAATTCTCACAAACACATTAGTCCCTCAACTAGGTTTGTCGTCAATACTCCAAAACCAACTAGGGGTGGCACTAGATGCACTTACAATCTCCCCCTTTTTGGTGATTGATGACAAACTAGTTGAAGTTTTCAACGAGAAATATAATCTGTGAAATTGTAAAGGATAAGGAATTGTCTTCATAAGTTGCAAGGGCTCCCCCTGAAGATGTGCATATAAGTAATTTGCTTTTGGAATGCAAATGCACATGGCAGGTTGTACTTGTGGAGATCCACTTCAACTTATGATGACAATCCACTATGCATGTGAAAGTATATGAAGATAATGACATGCATAATGGAAAATGGACGTCTGCAGAATGATCTAAGAGCGGAATTTATCGTCGCACATGCGGAATTTATCATCGCAACACAAGGTGGCAAATAAGTAGCAGACGACCATCGACTTTAAGTGTTACAACTCAAAGAACCAAATGTAGCAAAACGAGAGTTGTAAGCACGAAGCAAAATATAAAGCACCCGCCCATATGGACCCGCTTGAAGACTATCAACCTCATATGCTTCTCCCCCTTTTGTCAGTAAGGACCAAAAAGGTTTGAAGACATAGAGCATCTACTCGTTCCCATGAGGAGTAGGTGAAGCAGCAGGGTCGTTGGTTGTGTTTGGCGGTGCTGAAGAGCTTGGAGCAGAGTCGAAGCATGCTGAAGGAGGTTGCGGTGAAGTAGCATCGTCTTCATCCTCGATTACTCTGGTATTCACAGTTTCAGCAGAGGAAGAGAACTCAGAGTCTTCAAGGGATGGAGTTCGTCGCAGCACTGCCCTTCGAGGAGGTGTGGAGTTAAACTTGAATCGCTCAGTGAAGCCATCCTCTTTAAGATCATCTTCAGAACACATCAGTGTTAGCCCTTTCCATGTGCGGCGAGAGGTTTCATGGGCAACAAAAGCATTCTTGGTGGCAAGATTGCGAATGCGATTAACATCCACCAAGAGGCTTTGCATCTGATGCTTCAGCCAGTCATGATGCCTATCCTGTTTCTGATGAAGAGCCACAAGAAGCTCTCGATCATTGAGAACACGAGTGCGCTTCTTGGGTCGTGGAGCAGTTGTACTGTCAGTGGCTTCAATGAGAGCAGGATGCGGTGCACGTGTAGTGCCAGCCAAAGGATACACACGAGTTACGGCTTCAACGCCTTCAATGTTCTGAGTGAAACTTTGATGCTCTGCATTCTGAAGACTGAGAGGTTCCTTGGCAGGCTCAGGATAGATGGCTTCAATAGACATATCCACATCAGGCAAAAAGATCCGATGGTTGCGGGCCGAGGGCTGATATGAG
Source organism: Triticum urartu (assembly GCF_003073215.2). NCBI lineage: Eukaryota > Viridiplantae > Streptophyta > Magnoliopsida > Poales > Poaceae > Triticum > Triticum urartu. The sequence goes on along the minus strand of NC_053022.1, from coordinate 154,763,844 downwards.
ATAGCGGAGTGAAGTTTGATCAGCCGCATCACCCAAGGGGCGTAGAACTTCAAAGCAAACAGATCAGAGCCAGATGCAGCAAGTTGGCGAATGAAGAAATCCTGTGTATTGAAGCATTTTCCATGAAGAATGTAGAAGACCAAAGTCTTCATTGCACCTTCCAGCTTGGCATGGGGAGAATGTCCTTTGATTGGCCAGAGAGTTTGCCTTATGATGTGATAAATGGTTCTTGGCAGATACTCAAGGTCTTCAACAAAGAACTCCGTGGGATAAGCAGCATCTTGGGGAAATGGCTTCATCATACTAAGCATCTGACTCATATTAGGTTCAGTCTTCTGAAAGATGCTCTCAATAGCTTCACTATGAAGCTGACAGCCATGCTCGTAGAGATCGCCAGGAGTGGGCAAACCAGTGAGCTCAATGATGTCAAAGGCTTTGGCTTCGTGATGAACGTTTCCTGTCATCCACTCCAGGACCCAAGTCTTCGGATCTCTGCTATACCCGCGGATGTGAAGTGTGGCATAGAATTGGAGCAGCAACTCTTCATTCCAATGCTCTTGGTCAGTGACGAACCGCAGCAGTCCAACCTCTTTGAAGCAATCCAGAGCTTCTTCCAGACAGGGCAGACCAGCTATTGCTTCAATGTCAAGGCGCTTGTGTGGGAAGATGCGACCTTGGTTGTAAAGAACACATGAGTAATAGCTTCGCTGCGGATAACTCCAGAACCGATCAGATGATATTCTTTCCCTGGAGTAGGGGTTCCTGGAGCTGTTAAAGAATGTGTTGTCTGCTCTGAAGCCATTGATATTGAAGGAGCCAGGTGCTGATGCAGGACCTGGGAACCTTGGCAATCTTGGGATTGGCTTCTGTACCTGAGGCCTGTGCTCAACATGATAGTCGAATTGGGGACCGGCAGCAGACGCAGGAACAGAAGCAGCGGGATCAGTGGCTTCGCTGACTTCTGGTGCTTTTGTTGGTGAGGGCTCCACATTTGCTTCAGCCATGACAGCGTCAGTGGCTTCAATAGTGTTGGTGGTGGCAGCCGCAAGATTTTCAACCTCCACTTGACGAGCTGGAGGGTCGCTTACGATCACGTTCTCCTCGAGAACTGCTTCTTAGTGGGACAGGGGAGTAGCAGCTTCTGGTACTTCTTCTTCATCGCCTCATGCAGCCGGAATGTCTTCAGCAGTTTTAGCTTCAGACGCAGAGACTTGAGGCCTTGGACCTTTGCTAAGCCTGCGCAACGCGGGCGATGCCTGTGGAGTTTGTGTTGGCTGAGCCTCAGAGTCTTCTTCCTCTTGTGGGCGATCCGCCCACGAAGCATCCTGTGCTATTGGTGTCAGCGGACGACCAATGCTGATGAGTTCACTGTGTGTGAGCACAGGCGATGATACCTGTTGGTGCTCTAGCTGAGGAAGGGCTGCATCATCTTCAACATGGTCATGGTGACCAATGTCCTCAGCAGCGAGGGGATCAGCTGCTGGAAAGTCATCAGCTTCATGAGCCTCTGTGAAAGCAGGCTCATGGACAGTCAGTTGACGTTCTTGTGGATCGGCGTCGGGGTGAACCATGGAAATGGGTTCAACAATCAAGGGCTCTGTGGGAGCAGCCCGTTCCTTCTTTGTCATTCTTTTCTTCTTGGTGGGGGCAGTAGCAGAGGCTTCAGGATGTTTTCTCTTCCTTGCTTCAGCCTCAGCAGTCCTGGTCTTCTTAAGTTCTGAAGCGGTTGACCTGGCCTTTGGCTTCGGGCCAGTCATGCTAGTTGGGAAGACAAGGGGATCTGCCTCCTGCCTTGGTGCTTCAGGTTCAGCACTAGCGGGCTTCTTCTGCTTCTTGGCAGCCATCCTGGGGTCGATGCCAGGACGCCCAAGGGCCTTGCGCTTCTCAGCCTCATTGTAGGCTTGCACACATCTATCAGCCAGGACCTTCATGCGCTCATGAGAACCCTGAGCTTCTGCACGTTTCTTTAGAAAGGCTTCCTTTAGCTCGTGCAGCATAATCTTGAAATTCTTCATGTCTTGCATGCTGAGCTTGGCCATATGCTTCTTGAACTGAGATTTGTCAAAGTCAATCTTCTGCTTTAGTTCAACAATGCGCTGGGCGATAGCTAACTCTGAAGCAATGGCACCATGGAAGGCGACACTGAGGCCAATGGGTAGTTGGAGATCGTCGAAGCTGATGTTTGGCGTGTCAAACCATTCATCAATGAAGTTGTGGATGATTGTTACATCAAAGAGAGGCATATCATTGAAGATTTCTGCTTCTTCTTTGCTCTTGATGAGTTGCTCAAGAGCGTCATCTGCAAGATCTTCATCACTTGACAGATCAATGGCATCATTGCGCAGAATGGCAGCAGCTGTTAGCTCTTGGCCGGTGTGTGGCAGAGGCATCTTGACCTTCTGGGGCTTGGAGATGCGTGATAAATCTTCAGACTGCACACTGTCTTCAGGAGGTGCAGTTGCCAGTGGCTTCGCTCGTGAGATTTTTGGTGAAGGGGCAGGCTTTGAAGCTTTAGGCTTCTTCAACTTCTTTGGCTTCGGCGCTGCAGGCGCTTCATCTGATTCAGCATCAGCTGCAGGCTCATTCACTGCAGTCCCTTGAACCAAGATATGGGTGATGAGGCCTTCAAGGTTGTAGAAAGGACCAACGACATTGGGTTCTGCATCTCGTGTGCCATCAGCCCTTGGAGCTGAGGGACCAGGGTTGAAGTCTAGTCCCAATGTCTTCTTGTTTTGCTTTGCTGAGTTCTGGGAAAACTGGAAGTTGTGCTTGAACAGAATGTCGTCACGACACCATAGTAGTGACGATGGGTGTGCATCAATAGGCTGTGGCCCACGGACCATGCAGGGATAGAAGCCTTGTTCAATGGCTTCATCTCTGGACCTGGGTTGAAGATTCTTGTATAGGATGTCTCCCCACGGTCTCTTGATGGCATTTTTCTCAGCATATTCCTGGGTTACAAATCGGTATCTGAACCATTGTTCTGCCCAATATCTTCGAATCCATTGGATTCGGGTCTTGCGCTGATTGTAATCCTCTTCAGGATCTGTCTTGTACAGTTCTGAGAGGTCATCTGGCAGATCTCTAGATGTTTCTCCACGATGCTTTCTGCCACCCTTCCTTGCTGATTTCTCTAAAGCCATGAACTTTAAACTGAAAGGCTTCAACACGTTCAAAGGCTTCAAAGATTTTCGCTTGCTGGACAAACAGGAACTTGCTTCGGGAGAATTTATATGATGCTGTAAGAATTCTGCAAATGAATGCAGACTATGAGAACCAAGGGATTCTCCCACGGACATGTACCTGTGACAGCATTAAGGTGCAAGGGAAGGGGAAGAGGTCATATGCATTCTCAGAAGATTTTGAATATAAATCAGTTTAGAAGACATTGACCTCATCGTGAAAAGACATTCACTCATAGATAAGGAGTTGGTTCCAGATTTGTACGAATCCAGAGATCAGTACAAGTGAGGAATCTAACTACTTTGTGAAGCATAAGTGAATATACTAGGCATGTTATGAGATGCAGTATGAGAGAGATCTAACTTGTGTGAATAGAAACTGCTTGTGGTAGAAAGTGACAAAGCCATAGGATCAACGGTGCCGTAAAAAGGAAGTTTTATTTACCACACTAAGAACTGCTAGACAGAGTGGAAGATGAGGCCAAGTAGTTCGATCTTCCGTGCCCTAACTTGGCGACGGAGGACACCTACGGCGACAGCGGAGAGGACGATGTCCGCGGTCGGCGTGAAGACGACGTCGGAGAGGTTGCGGCAGCGAAGCGCTTCGTCGCCGGCGTCGTTGAGGGCTAGCGGTGGCGCTAGGGTTCGTGCGAGAGTGGAAGAAGAGATAATGACCGCCGTGAAGTGTGTATTTATAGGTACAGGGGCGGCACTGCGTTATTACACAGGTGCCCTGGCGATTCGCATCTGAGGAACACGTGGCCATCATGCAGAATTTTGGGGTTTGTTCCACGTCCCACGCATGCCTGGATTGTCGGGTGGTCGTTCCTACTTTTCCAGGTTTCATGTGGAGGAATGAGCATTGAAAGTGGACTTAAGGTTTGTCTTTGTATCTTCTGCTGACAAGGACGCAGAGAAGACATTCGACAGTTTCAATAGAATGCATATGATTTGGAGAGATAGAGTTTGAGATAGATAGCATAGAGAGGTTAGGGTCCGATCACATTCACTTAGTTCAAAGATTCAACAAGTAGACATAGCTATAAGTGAATGCTGTAGAGGACAGAACACTAGTATATATATAATCAACATAGTGAAGATAATCATGAAGACATGTTGAGATTGAAGCCAAACCAAATGTGAAGACATAGCAAGGTAACGCCATGAGTGAAACACTTCAAAATAGAACATTTGGTGGTGGCGTTACCCACCGTATACGAAGTATTAGACCGAGACACGGCGCACAATTATTGTGGCGCTCCGAAGTCAAATTCCACATTAATGTATTCACACTTAGAATGTATGTCTTCATTGATTGAAGATATACTTTACTTCGTGTGTTGCACATCTAAGTCATCAATATGCATAAGGGTTAGGATGTGTGCCTGATCACAGGACATTTGAGGATTCCAGGATATTTAGCTCACACCGTAACTTGCAAAATCTCTTCTCATCCAAGGGCTTGGTGAAGATATCTGCCAATTGCTCTTCAGTGTTGACGTGTATGATATCAATATCTTTCTTCACAACATGATCTCTGAGAAAGTGATGACGAATTTCAATGTGCTTTGTCTTCGAGTGCTGAACTGGGTTGTTGGCAATCTTGATGGCGCTTTCGTTGTCGCAGTAGAGTGGCACTTGCTTCAGATGAATGCCATAGTCCTTGAGCGTTTGCTTCATCCACAGAAGCTGAGCGCAGCAAGACCAGCAACAATGTATTCAGATTCAGCAGTGGAGAGAGATACACAGTTCTGCTTCTTTGAAGACCAACATACAAGTGATCGTCGCAGAAAGTGACATGTGCCTGATGTAGACTTGCGATCAACTTTGTCACCAGCATAATCAGCATCCGAGAATCCAACCAGATCAAACTCTGAGCCCTTTGGATACCATAATCCTAGAGTTGGGGTGTGAGCCAAATATCGAAGAATTCGCTTCACAGCTAAGTGATGTGACTCCTTTGGTGCCGCTTGGAATCGAGCACACATGCAAACACTAAGCATAATATCTGGCCTAGATGCACACAGATAAATTAAAGAACCAATCGTGGAGCGGTATACCTTTTGATCGAACTCTTTACCATTGTCGTCAGGACCCAGATGATGCTTGGCTGGCATTGGCGTCATGAAGCCTTTGCAGTCTTGCATACCGAACTTCTTCAGGCAATCTTTGAGATACTTCTCTTGAGATATGAAGATGCCGTTGCGTTGCTGTCGTATTTGAAGACCGAGAAAGAACTTCAGCTCTCCCATCATAGACATTTGATATTGCTCTTGCATCATATATCCAAACTCTTCACTGTACTTCTGATTGGTGCAGCCGAAGATAATGTCATCCACATATATTTGGCACACAAACAGTTCACCATCATATGTCTTCGTGAAGAGAGTGGGGTCGAGAGAACCAGGTATGAATCCTTTGCTCTTTAGGAAGTATTTGAGTGTGTCATACCAGGCCCGAGGGGCTTGTTTGAGGCCATACAGTGCCTTGTTGAGCTTGTATACCATGTCAGGATGTTTTGGATCTTCAAAGCCAGGAGGTTGTGCAACATACACTTCTTCTTCAATCTTGCCATTGAGGAAGGCACTCTTCACATCCATTTGATAAAGAAGTATGTTGTGATGATTTGCATATGCCAGCAGTATGCGTATGGCTTCAAGTCTAGCCACAGGAGCAAATGTTTCATCGAAGTCAATGCCTTCCACTTGAGTATATCCTTGAGCAATGATACGAGCTTTGTTTCTGACAACTTGACCATGCTCATCTTGCTTGTTGCGTTATATCCATTTGATACCTATTATGTTGTGCTTCCAAGGATCGGGACGCTTGACTAGTTCCCATACATTATTCAGCTCAAACTGTTGAAGCTCGTCTTGCATAGCTTGAATCCATTCAGGTTCCATGAAGGCTTCTTCAACTTTCTTGGGTTCTGTTATTGAGACGAATGCGAAGTGCCCACAGAAATTTTCTAGCTAAGTTGCCCTTGAACGAGTGAGTGGACCGGGTGCATTGATGCTATCAATTATTCTTTCAATCTGCACTTCATTGGCAATGCGAGGATGTACAGGGCGAGGATTTTGCTCTTGCTGATCATTGTCGTTGTTAGAAGGAATGTCTTCAGGCTGAGCATTGTCTTCAGGTTGATCAGGTGCTGAGATGATAAGTTCTTCTTCAGGATGAGCTTCGGAAGGTATAATTTCTCCAGTTCCCATTAGCTTGATTGATTCATTGGATGGAACTTCATTTAGCACATTTGGCAGTTGCTCTCTTTGTGAACCGTTGGTCTCATCGAACCGCACATCCACTGTTTCAACCACTTTGTAATGAAAGAGATTGAATACTCTGTAGGAGTGCGAATCCTTTCCATATCCAAGCATAAAACCCTCATGTGCTTTTGGTGCAAACTTTGAGGTGTGATGTGGGTCCTTGATCCAGCACCTGGCGCCAAATACTCTGAAGTAACTGACATTTGGCTTCTTGCCAGTAAGGAGCTCATAAGATGTCTTGTTCAGAAGCTTGTGAAGATAAACACGATTGATTGTATGGCATGCAGTATCAATGGCTTCAGGCCAGAATTTTCTTGGAGTCTTGTATTCATCTAGCATCGTTCTGGCCATCTCAATGAGTGTTCTGTTCTTGCGTTCGACGACCCCATTCTGCTGTGGCGTGTACGGGGCTGAGAATTCATGTGTGATGCCCAAGGTATCAAGATATGTATCAAGGCCAGTGTTCTTGAATTCAGTGCCATTGTCACTTCTGATATGCTTTATCTTGGCGCCATAGTTGTTCATTGCTCGATTGGCGAAGCGTCTGAAGACATCCTGCACTTCAGTCTTGTAAAGGATTATGTGCACCCAAGTATATCTAGAATAATCATCAACAATGACAAAGCCATAGAAACAAGCAGTAGTAGTAAGAGTTGAGTAATGAGTGGGACCGAAAAGATCCATGTGAAGCAATTCTAAGGGTCGAGTAGTAGTCATGATTGTCTTCGAGGGATGTTTGGCCCTCGTCATATTTCCTGCCTCACAGGCACCGCATAAGTGATCTTTCTTGAACTTGACGCCCTCGATGCCTATGACATGCTTCTTCTTTGCCAGGGTGTGGAGGTTCCTCGTGCCAGCATGCCCAAGCCTCCGATGCCAGTGCCAGCATTCAGAAGCTTTTGCTAGAAGACATACGGCAAGCTGTGGTCCTGTTGAGAAATCTACCATGTACAAATCATCTTTTCGATACCCTTCAAATACTAGAGACTTGTCAGATTCCATTAGAACAAGGCAACGATATTTTCCAAATATTACGATCATGTTTAAATCGCAAAGCATTGAGACAGACATTAAGTTGAAGCCAAGGGATTCAATAAGCATGACTTTATCCATGTGTTGATCCCTTGAGATTGCAACTCTACCTAGACCCAATACCTTACTTTTACCAGTGTCAGCAAATGTGATGTGGCTCTTGTCGGATGGACGTAAGGTTGAGTCCATAAGAAGGCTTCTTTTGCCAGTCATGTGATTTGTACACCCACTATCAATAATCCATTCTGAAGACGCTGGTGTCGTACCCTACAGTGCAGTTAGGGGGATAGGCTTCACGAAGAGCATTGTGAAGCAAAAACATTTGACGAACCTGTGGGTTATGAAAGCCTAGATCCAGATTAGGACTAATAGGGAGAGTAGCAAGCGATTCAGGAACGAAGTACATAGTAAGACCATTCGGGCATTTGATCTTGCGCCCTACAAGATGTTTAAGGTCCCCAGCAATAGCGTCAGACGATTTTGGTTTTCTGCTAGAGACCTTTCCCTGCAAAAGAGAGTTAAGCTTTCTTAGCACCCACATCTTCAAGGGTGGCTTAGAAGCAATAAGTCTAAGTGCAGCATCTGAGAACTTTGGCTTTGGAGCCCTAGCAAACAATCTTGCAGGCAGACAATAGTACTCATAAGAATAAGCAGAATAGTTCTTGGTCTTATGAACATGGCGGTTTGATGAACCGCTCTCATATTCATATGCCTGAGTATGGTTTCCCTGCAAAACATTTGCGTTAGTGTGACTCAGGTGAGTCCTCTGTCTGTATGAAGCCTTTGGACCGTATGAAGCCTTTGGTCTAAGGTTTGTCTTCTTCACGTGAGGTGTCATGATGACATTCACAGGAAGATTCTCCAGACACCTTTTCGGAACCCAGATCTTCTTCATAGGCAGTCCATTCCTGCAGTTAGTACCAATGTACCTGGCAAACACTTCACCATTCTGATTCTTAAACAGTTTATAGTTTGCATCAAAGGATTCATCAATGACAATGGGGTTAGCACAAGTGAACCCAGATAGAGTGGATGGGTCTGCTGAAAATTCCTTTGCAGCAACCCACGTGGTTTTGGGGTACTGCTCAGGTTTCCAGTAAGAGCCATCAGCATTCATTTTCCTTACGAACCCAACACCCTCTTTCCTCGGGTTTCGGTTCCTGCTTTTTGAGGACATCACATAGTGTCTGATGCCCTTTAAGACTTTTGTACATCCCTGTTTCAAGCAATGTCTTCAACCTAGCATTCTCATCAGCAATAGCAGTGGAATCCTCAGCAGAGGGGTTAGTTCCCACATCAACAGTTGAAGATATTGCAACAGTAGTAGCAGTAGAACATTCAGCAACAGTAGTAGCATTATCACGCTCAATGCATTTAAGTCATGGTGGTTCAAATCCTTCCTGAGCGGAGCTGATCTATTCGGCGCGAAGTGACTCGTTTTCCTTTTGAAGATCTTCATGAGCCGCTCTCAATTTCTCAAGATCTTGCTTCCTTTGAAGATAATCATAGGAAAGCTTTTCATGAGTTGTTGAGAGAGTTTCATGACGACTTTCAAGTTCCTCATACTTAACGTGAAGATTTTTTATGTCTTCAATTAAGGATTCAGATCGAGTCATTTCAGCACCTAACAGATCATCGCTTCTGTCTAACAGTTTTTGAATATGTTCCATAGCTTTCTTTTGTTCAGTTGCAATTTTAGCAAGTGTTTTGTAGCTGGGTTTTGAACCACAATCAGAGTCATCGTCACTAGATGTTTGATAGTGAGTAGTGCGTGTGTTTACCTTGGCACCGCATGCCATGAAGCAGTAGGTAGAAGCGGAGTAGTCCTTGTCATTTGCATCGGTGTCGGTGATGAAGTCATTGTCTTCAGTGTTGAAGATGGACTTGGCAACGTATGCTGTAGCCAGACTTGCGACGCCTGAATCGGACTCCTCCTCAGACTCCACCGCCGCCTCCTCAGAAGCGGACTCCTCCTCTGAATCCATTTCCTTGCCAACAAACGCACGTGCCTTGCCAGATGAGCTCTTCTTGTGTGATGAAGACTTTGAGGAAGACTTGGAAGAAGACTTTGAGTATTTCTTCTTCTTCTTGTCGTCAGAGTCATATTCCTTGCTCTTCTTCTTTTTGTTCTCATTGTCCCACTGTGGACACTCAGAGATGAAGTGGCCAGGTTTCTTGCACTTGTGACATGTTTTCTTCTTGTAGTCGTGAGCAGAAGCTTCATCATTCCTTGAGCTTGATCGGGAAGACTTTCTGAAACCTTTCTTCTTGGTGAATTTTTGGAACTTCTTCACAAGCATAGCAAGTTCCCTTCCAATGTCTTCAGGATCATCCGAACTGCTGTCAGATTCTTCTTCAGATGAGGAGACAGCTTTTGCCTTCAAGGCACGAGTTCGCCCATAATTTGGACCGTAGATATCTCTTTTCTCAGAAAGCTGAAACTCATGTGTGTTGAGCCTCTCAAGTTTGTCAGACGGATCGAGTGTCTTGAAATCAGGACGTTCTTGAATCATCAGGGCTAGGGTGTCAAACGAACTATCAAGTGATCTCAGTAGTGTCTTGACAACTTCATGTTTGGTGATCTCAGTAGCGCCGAGGGCTTGAAGCTCATTTGTGATGTCAGTGAGTCGGTCAAATGTGAGCTGGACATTCTCATTGTCATTTCGCTTGAAGCGGTTGAAGAGGTTGCGAAGGACACTGATTCTCTGATCTCTCTGGGTTGAGACGCCTTCATTGACCTTGGAGAGCCAGTCCCAGACTAGCTTAGATGTTTCCAAAGCACTCACACGGCCATACTGTCCTTTGGTCAGATGACCACAGATGATATTCTTGGCAGTAGAGTCCAGTTGAACGAACTTCTTGATGTCAGCAGCAGTGACACCTTCTCCAGCCTTGGGAACGCCATTCTTGACGACATACCATAGGTCGACGTCAATGGCTTCAAGATGCATGCACATCTTATTATTCCAGTAGGGATATTCAGTTCCATCAAAGACGGGGCACGCAACGGAGACTTTAATTATCCCTGCAGTCGACATAGCTAAAACTCCAGGTGGTTAAACCGAGTCACACAGAACAAGGGAGTACCTTGCTCTGATACCAATTGAAAATGCGTTATATCGACTAGAGGGGGGCTGAATAGGCGATTTTTATGAAAATCTTCAAAACGTGGAAGTTTCGAAGACAAACGATAGAAATAAACCTATTACCATGCAGCGGAAGGTAGACTACACTAGGCAAACCATAGTCAAGTATTCAATGAAGTGAAAGCACAATGACTAATAGCAGCTAGGTAGTAAGGATCAGGTAGGAAGATATTATGAAGCCAAACAGAACACGCAGTCACTCAGTGAAGACAAAAGATAATGCAATCATACAATGACTTCACAAGGACCAACAGTAAGTAAAGGGAAGGGAAGGATGAAACCAGTGACTCGTTGAAGACAATGATTTGTTGGACCAGTTCCAGTTGCTGTGACAACTGTACGTCTGGTTAGGGCGGCTAGGTATTTAAACCTGAGGACACACAGTCCCGGACACCCAGTCCTGAACACGCAGCTCAGGACACCCAGTCCTCACCGTATTCCCCTTGAGCTAAGGTCACACAGACCTCGCCCAATCACTCTGGTAAGTCTTCAAGGTAGACTCCCAAACCTTCATAGACTTCGTTCACTGGCGATCCACAATGTCCCTTGGATGCTCAGAACGCGACGCCTAACCGGCCGGAGGATTCACAGTCCTCAAGTGTAATAAGTCTTCAGATCACACAGACAAGAAGACTTAAGTGATGCCTAACACTCTTTGGCTCTGGGTGGTTAGGGCTTTATCCTCGCAAGGAATTATCTCTCAAATGCTTCGAGGTGGGTTGCTCTCAAACAACAAAAGCCGTACTCTAACTCTGAGCAGCCCGTTTATGGTTGTAGAGGGTGGGCTATTTATAGCCACTAGGCAACCTGACATGATTTGTCCGAAATGACCCTGGGTCACTAAGGAACTGACACGTGTTCCAACGGTCAGATTTCAAACTCACACGACAACTTTACTTGGGCTACAAGCAAAGCTGACTTGTCCGACTCTGGACAAGATTCGCTCTCATAGTCTTCACTCGAAGACATAGGTTTTGGTTAAGCATCACTTCAGTCATTCTGACTGGTTCTCTTGGACCCCACTTAACAGTACGATGGTTGCTATGACTCAACAAAGAAGAAGAAAAAGAACTACGAAAGATCTAAGTCTTCGAGCTCCATAGGCTTCATGCGATGTCTTCTCTTGTCATAGTCTTCAATGTGAATATCTTCATATACCACCTTTGACATCAATGTCTTCATACATTTTTAGGGGTCATCTCTGGTAGGAAAACCGAATCAATGAGGGACTTCTACCTGTGTTATCCTGCAATTCTCACAAACACATTAGTCCCTCAACTAGGTTTGTCATCAATACTCCAAAACCAACTAGGGGTGGCACTAGATGCACTTACACTAATAGCAGCTAGGTAGTAAGATCAGGTAGGAAGATATTGTGAAGCCAATCAGAACAAGTAGTCACTCAGTGAAGACAAAAGATAATGCAATCATACAATGACTTCACAAGGACCAACAGTAAGCAAAGGGAAGGGAAGGATGAAACCAATGACTCGTTGAAGACAATGATTTGTTGGACCAGTTCCAGTTGCTGTGACAACTGTACGTCTGGTTGGGGAGGCTGAGATTCAACTCAGAAGACCTCGTCTTCACCTTATTCCCCTTGAGCTAAGGATACCCAGTCCTCACCCAATCACTCTGGTAAGTCTTCAAGGTAGACTTCCAAACCTTCACAGACTTCGTTCACCGGCGATCCACAATGACTCTTGGATGCTCAGAACACGACGCCTAACCGGCTGGAGGATTCACAGTCCTCAAGTGTAATAAGTCTTCAGATCACACAGACAGGAAGACTTAAGTGATGCCTAACACTCTTTAGCTCTGGGTGTTTAGGGATTTATCCTCGCAAGGAATTCTCTCTCAAAGGCTTCGAGTTGGGTTGCTCTCAAACGACAAAAGCCGTACTGTAACGCCCTCGATGCGGCTATATCTCCCACGTGTCGAAGCATGACTTAGAGGCATAACCGCATTGAAAGCAATGTCACAAGCGAGGTAATCTTCATACAACCCATGTAATACATAAGGGAAAGAGATACATAGTTGGCTTACAATCGCCACTTCACACAATACATGAATAAAGCATTACATCATCCAAATACAATCAAGGTCCGACTATGGAACCAAAATAAAAGAAGAACCCCAAATGCGACAAAGGTCCCCGATCGACCCCAACTGGGCTCCACTTCTGATCAACTAGAACGAAAACAACACAAAGGACAAGATCTTCATCGAGCTCCTCCTAAGCTTGGTTGCGTCATCTGCACGGTCTCATCGGCACCTGCAAACTGGTTTTGGAAGTATTTGTGAGTCACGGGGACTCAGCAATCTCGCACCCTCGTGATCAAGACTATTTAAGCTTATAGGTAGGGTAAAAGATATGAGGTGGAGCTGCAGCAAGCGACTAGCATATATGGTGGCTAACATACACAAATGAGAGCGAGAAGAGAAGGCAAAGCACGGTCGATAAAATATGATCAAGAAGTGATCCTAAAACAACCTACGCCAAGCATAACTCCAACACCGTGTTCACTTCCCGGACTCCGCCGGAAAGAGACCATCATGGTTACACACGCGGTTGATGCATTTTAATTAAGGTCAACTTCAGGCTTTCTACAACCGGACATTAAAAAATTCCCATCTGCCCATAACCGTGGGCACGGCTTTCGAAAGTTCAAAACCCTGCAGGGGTGTCCCAACTTAGCCCATGACAAGCTCTCACGGTCAACGAAGGAATAGACCTCCTCCCGAGACATTCCGATCAGACTCGGTATCCCGGTTCTACAAGACATCCTCGATAATGGTAAAACAAGTCCAGCAAAGCTGCCCGATGCGCCGACATCCTGATGGGAGCTGCACATATCTCGTTCTCAGGGCAACACCAGATAAGCAATCCATACAACTAAAACCAGCCCTCGAGTTTCCCCGAGGTGGTGCTGCAAGGGGCTCTAGTTTGGACCAACACTTAGACAAGGGGTGGGGGGGGGGAGGTTAAAATAAAGATGACCCTTGGGCTGGCCTAACCCAAGGGAAAAAGAGGCTAGGTGGCGAATGGTAAAACCAAGGTTGGGCCTTGCTGGAGGAGTTTTATTCAAAGCGAACTGTCAAGGGGTTCCCATTATAACCCAACCGCGTAAGGAACGCAAAATCCGGGAACATAACACCGATATGATGGAAACTAGGGCGACAAGAGTGGAACAAAACACCAGGCATAAGGCCGAGCCTTCCACCCTTTACCAAGTATATAGATGCATTAATTAAATAAGATATATCGTGATATCCCAACAAAATATCCATGTTCCAACATGGAACAAGCTTCAATCTTCACCTGCAACTAACAACGCTATAAGAGGGGCTGAGCAAAGCGGTAACATAGCCAAACAACGGTTTGCTAGGACAAGGTGGGTTAGAGGCTTGGTTTAACAATATGGGAGGCATGATAAGCAAGTGGTCGGTATCGCAGCATAGGCATAGCAAAAGAGCGAGCAACTAGCAAGCAAAGATAGAAGTGATTTCGAGGGTATGGTCATCTTGCCTGAAATCCCACAAGGAAGAAGAACGAGTCCATGAAGAAGACAAACGGACGTAGATGAACGGGTCCTCACAAACGCGACGTTACCGGAACCAACCCGAAGAAGCAAACACCGGAAAGAAGCACACAACATAGTAAACAACCAACACATAAACATGGCATGATGCACAACCAAGTATGATGCATGTCCGGATTAAAGAGGCATGGCATGGCAAAGAGCACAAGCAACCCTACAAATTAAGTGGAGCTCAATATGCAACAAGTTGCATATTGACGAAACACCACATCAATTATTTAGTTCACTCCTGCTTATGTACCCAACCAAATTAAATGTTGTTAAGCATGGCAAGGGGTGTAGCATAACAAACTATACCATCTAAACAATTTAAATGGGGCCGGATATAATAAACAACAAAACCGGTAAATCCCCATATGCATTTAGCAAATTAATGCAAACAACAAATTAAACATTTTAATTGTTGTTATCATGATGCGGATGACATGAACAAGTTTATGCAATTTTTTTATTAAAAGTTGACAAGAGAATTATGAAGCATTTGTCACCGTGGTGGAAAGGAAAGGGGTGCCATGGCAACGGTAACGAAAACGGTGCCACGGCAACATATCGGTTATCAGGTAGCCCACGGGGATACCGGTGCAAAAGGAAAAGTGACGGGAGCGTGCAAGAGATGGTGGGGTGATCCCGGTTACCGGGTTCCCACGGGTCGATGACGGTGACAAGGCAAAAGAGGGGCAACGTGCACCGACAATTCGAGCACGGAGCAAACACGGGCATCTCTTACATCACACATGCATTCGTTCATAGGCGGTCATCTCGGGGTTATACCTTCGAAGCGTGCGATATCGGAACGGATCAAGTTCGTAGAGGGAAGTAGACGTTCTCGCAACGGCGGTAGTGGAAGTAGTTGTTCACGCGGCGGTAGTCGAACTTGACGATACCGTTACACGGGTCTTCGGCAATGGTCGTTGTTCTATGCATCGGGCATCACGGTACTAGCCAAGGTACTTGCCGTTCTTAGCGGTTCCAAAGACGGCGGTAGATGAACATGACGCGTCGTTGTGGTACTTGTTGGTTTCGGTCGAGGCGGCAAAACATAGTCGTACTTGAGGTGGCCTTGACGATCCCAAAAACGTTCCTGCTCGAGAAGGCCTCTGTCTTGGTCTTCACCGGTGTGGTACTTGGCGAAAAGGATCCCCGAAAGCGGCCTTGCGTCCCTGGATTCGGTGACCTTGGCAACGACAAAAAAAGGCAACGGGGCAGCGAACGGAAGGCGAAGCACGGGCAGGAGGTGATGCGGTTCGTCCTCCTCGTCCTAGACATGTCAAGGCAGGGGAGGTCTTGGCGCTGGGCGCGGGCACACACACCTCCAGCGGGCATGCTGGAGGCAGGAGGCGAGGCAAGGCGTCGGAGCAAGGGAAGCAGCAGCAGGAGTAGAGGCGGAGGCAAGCTCGCCGGCAACAGAGCAGCAGCGACCCGAGGTCAACCGCAGGAGGTGGAGGAGGAGCTGAGGACGGGGAGGCCGGTGTGGTCGCGTGCACAGGGCGACGACATATCGGAGAGCGGACGGCGGAGGCAGGAGAGCTACCCTTTCTCTCCCTCTGTCTGAAGGTATGGTGCAGGAGGAGGACGAATGGAGAAGAGATCGGTAGGAGAGGGGGGTTGCGGCGCTGAGGGGAAAAGGTGGAGGGAGGTCGGCTCGCTAGGGTTACAGGCGGGCGCGACCAGGCCTTGGGCCACTGGAGGCTGGGCCTGGGAGGTCCAAGAGGCCGGACTGGCTGGCCGGCCCGGAGGAGAGGGCGACGGCTGGGCTGAGGCCCTGCACACATACACACTCTCTCCCCTAGACTAAACTCTCTGTTTATTTAAATAAACAGTTCAATAAAAGAAAAAGGCCAGGGGGCTAGAAGAGGAGTTTTTCAGATATAAAAATATCCTCAATCTTCTGGAACTAAACTCTATTTGATAAAATTGCCTTGGACATTTTTAGAGGTAGAAAAATAAAACAAGTTTAAATATGATTCAAACTTGAGGCATTTTTGAACCTAACCAAAACAACTCCAAAAGATCTGAAATCTGACAGAGAGGTTGAAGGCAAGGTCGAGAAATTATAGGAAAATTATGAACATTAATAGAGAAGGGGAAAGTGGCCCTTGCAAAAGAAAGGATCGAGAAGGAAAGGAGAAGGAGATGATGCATGTGACAAAGGCATGTGATTATTTGCAAGTGTGTTATGGGTGATTCCAAATTATTGGAATATAATTTATATAGCTCCCTAAAATATTGGGAGAATATGTTTTAAAGAGTAATCACCATAGTGAATATCCCTCGATTTAAATGGACCAAAGATCCATGCAATTTATTTAGTTGAGATAAGAAAAGAAATGACATGATGCAATGCACATGATGCAAAGATGAATGCAATGAACCAAACAAAACACACAAGGAAACCCGGAAACCCTAGAAGGCATCTGAAGCTCCGGTCTTGGGGCGTCACACGTACTCTAACTCTGAGCAGCCAACCGTTTATGGTTGTAGAGGGTGGGCTATTTATAGCCACTAGGCAACCCGACCTGATTTGTCCGAAATGACCCTGGGTCACTAGGGAACTGACACGTGTTCCAACGGTCAGATTTCAAACACACACGACAACTTTACTTGGGCTACAAGCAAAGCTGACTTATCCAACTCTGGACAAGATTTGCTCTCATAGTCTTCACTCGAAGACATAGGATTTTGGTTAAGCATCACTTCAGTCATTCTGACTGGTTCTCTTGGACCCCACTTAACAGTATGGTGGTTCCTATGACTCAACAAAGAAGAAAAAGAACGACGAAAGAACTAAGTCTTCGCGCTCCATAGTCTTCACGCGATGTCTTCTCATGTCATAGTCTTCAATGTGAATGTCTTCACATACCACCTTTGACTTCAATGTCTTCATACATTTTTAGGGGTCATCTCTGGTAGGAAAACCGAATCAATGAGGGACTTCTACCTGTGTTATCCTGCAATTCTCACAAACACATTAGTCCCTCAACTAGGTTTGTCGTCAATACTCCAAAACCAACTAGGGGTGGCACTAGATGCACTTACAATCTCCCCCTTTTTGGTGATTGATGACAAACTGGTTGAAGTTTTCAACGGGGAATAAAATATGTGAAATTGTAAAGGGTAGGTTATTGTCTTCATAAGTGGAAAAGGCTCCCCCTGAAGATGTGCATATAAGTAATTTGCTTTTGGTATGCAAATGCACATGGAAGGTTGTACTTGTAGAGATCCACTTCAACTTATGATGACAATTCATCATGCATGAAAAGTATGTGAAGATAATGACATGCATAATGAAAAATGGACGTCTACAAAATGATCTAAGTGCGGAATTTATCGTCGCACATGCGGAATTTATCATCGCATCACAGAAAAGCAAATAAGTAGCAGACGACCATCGAGTTTGAGTGTTACAACTCAAAGAACCAAATGTATCAAAACGCAAGAGTTGTAAACACTAGGCAAAATATAAAGCAACCGCCCATATGGACCTGCTTGAAGACTATCAAACTCATATGCTTCTCCCCCTTTTGTCAGTAAGGACCAAAAAGGTTTGAAGACATAGAGCATCTACTCGTTCCCATGAGGAGTAGGTGAAGCAGCAAGGTCGTCGGTGTTGCTAGGCAGTGCAGATGAACTCGGGGCAGTGTCGATGCGTGTAGAAGTAGGGGGCGGTGAAGTAGCATCGTATTCGTCATCGATCACTCTGGCATTCACAGTTGCCGCGGAGGAACAGAACTCAGAGTCTTCAAGAGACGGAGTTCATCGCAGCACAGTCCTTCTTGGAGGTGTTGAGTCAAACTTGAAGCGTTCAGAGAAGCCATCCTCTTGAAGATCATCCTCAGAGCACATAAGCGTCAGCCCTTTCCATGTACGCCGACAGGTTTCATGGGCAACAAAGGCATTCTTGGTGGCAAGATTGCGAATCCTGTTTACGTCCACCAAGAGGCTTTGCATTTGGCGCTTCAGCCAGTCATGATGCCTATCCTGTTTCTGATGAAGGGCAACCAGAAGCTCTCGATCATTGAGAACACGGGATCACTTCTTGGGCCGTTGGGCAATGGTGCTGTCAATGGCTTCAGTGAGGGCACGATGAGGTGCACGTGTAGTGCCAGCCAGAGGATAAACATGAGATATTGCTTGAACTCCTTCAATGTTTTGAGAGAAGCTTTGATTCTCAGCATTTTGAAGACTAAGAGGCTCCTTGGCAGGCTCTGGATAGATGGCTTCAACTGACATATCGACGCCAGGCAGAAAGATCCAATGATTGCGAGCAGAGGGCTGATAGGTGACAGCTGAGTGCAGTTTGATCAGCCTCATTATCCATGGAGCGTAAAACTTCAAGCCAAAAATGTCAGATCCTGATGCAGCAAGCTGGCGAATAAAGAAGTCTTGTGCATTGAAGCTTTTGCCATGAAGAATATGAAAGACCAACATCTTCATTGCGCCTTCTAGCTTGGCATGTGGATAATGTCCTTTGATGGGCCAGAGAGTTCGCCTTATGATGTGATAGATAGTACGTGGCAGATACTCAAGGTCTTCAACAAAGAACTCCTTAGGATATTCAGCATCTGGAGGCAAAGGCTTCATCATGCTGAGTGTCGAGGATATACCCCGTGGCGTAAACCGATCGGAAGCATAACCCGGCCGGACTGGATGATTCACTGGTAACCCGCCCGGAGCTTGGCGCGGTTCATGGGCTACCCGCCCGGTCTTGGCGGTTCATTAGTAACCCGGCGGGAGGGTCAGATGGATGACGAGGCCCATGGCCCAGAAGGCCGGTTCACGTTTAATGGTGGGCCGGTTTATGAGGAAAGCACAAGGAATATTCCCTTACAAAGGAAGCAAGACTAGGACTCCACTTGTAATAGAGTAATCCTAATCCAACTAGGACTAGTCATGTAAACCGCCCCTTCAACATATATAAGGAGGGGCAGGGCTCCCCAAAGAGGAACAAGTTACAAGCAACAAGAAACAATCTTAGGGCTAGACACAAAGAGGAGAGCCGGTTTACGGCGACTTCCCCGTGATGATAATGAGACCTAGCCTCAAACAGTATGTAGGGTTGTTATCGGATGATGTTTCCCGGGGCCCGAAGATGTCTAAATCCCTGTCTTGTGTTGTGTCTCTCGATTCCGCTCAACCCCTTTCAAGCTACCACATAGATGCGTTGGCCTCACGACTAAGTCCTTACACTAGGACATCTGACGTGACAATTCCACGACACTGAGCATCTGACTTATAGTGGGCTTAGGCTTGTGGAAGATGCTTTCCATAGCAACATTGTGAAGCTGACAACCAGGTTCATACAGATCTCCTGGAGTGGGCAGGCTAGTAAGTTCAATGATATCAAAGGCTTTAGCTTCATGATGAACATTGCCTGTCATCCACTCAAGGACCCAAGTCTTCGGATCCCTGTTGTAGCCATGGATATGAAGAGTGGCATAGAATTGGAGCAGCAATTCTTCATTCCAGTGCTCCTTATCAGTGACGAACTGCAGCAAGCCAGACTCTCTGAAGCAATCCAGAGCTTCTTCCAAACAGGGCAGACCAGTTATGGCTTCAGTGTCAAGACGCATATGTGGGAAAATGCGACCTTGATTGTACAGAATGCATGAGTAATAACTTCGCTGCTGATAGCTCCAGAACCGATCAGAAGATATTCTTGCCTTTGAGTAGGGGTTCTTGGCGCTATTGAAGAAGGTGTTGTGTGCCTTGAAGCCATTGATATTGAACGATCCGGGTGCAGATGCAGTGCCTGGAAACCTGGGCAACCTTGGTATTGGCTTCTGAACCTGAGGCCTATGCTCAACGTGATAGTCAAACTGAGGACCAGCAGCAGGCGGAGGAGTCAGAAAAGGCCATTTGACAGTGACAAGTTGGCCATAGTTGAATTCTTGCTCGACAGTGTGTGGCCGAGGTGGCGGAACAGGAGCAGTGGCATTAACAGAGGCGTTAGGCTGCACAACAGAGGCTTCAGGAGCAGTTGCATCATTGGCTTCATTGACTTTTGGCACATTGGTTGGTGCAGGCTCCACATTTGCTTCATCCATGACTATGTCATTGGCTTCATTTGTGTTGGTGGTGGCAGCCTCAAGATTCTCAACCTCCACTTGATGAGCTGGAGGGTCGGGCACAGACACGTTCTCCTCGAGAACAGCTTCTTCAGTAATGGGGGGAGTAGGGACACGTTCTTCTTCTTGTTTGTCGTCGGCTGATGCAGCCGGAATGTCTTCAGTAGCTTTAGCCTCAGACTCGGAGACATTCACAGTAGGAGTGGCATCCGGAAACACTTGACGTGCAACAGATTGGTGGGGCACTTCTCCTTCTGGAACGCTCGAAAGAGGGACTTGAGGCCTTGGTCCTTTGCAAAGCCTGCGTAGCGCTGGCGACGCCTGTGGAGATGGAGTTGGCTGGGCCTCAAAGTCATCTTCTTCTTGCACTAATGGAGTTGCTTGCGGTTGGGGAGAGCTTGGAGTGTCTTGTCTCTGTGGGTGATCAGCCCACGATGCATCCTGAGCAGTTGGCGTCAGAGGACGGCCAATGCTGATGAGTTCGCTGTGCGTGAGCACAGGCGATGATACCAGTTGGTGCTCGATCTGAGGAAGGACTTCATCGTCTTCCACATTGTCATTGTGACCAATGTCTTCAGCAGCGGTGGGATC